>NC_133207.1:7839299-7961799 GCF_958299795.1 Porites lutea | reverse complement strand
AACTACTCTGCCACCGCATGAACTTCACTCCACTGACTGAGTCTTACGATTTGTGCTAAAATCAAAATTAGACTCGCCTTTACTGTTGATTTTTAATGCATTTTCGAAGGGATTAATAATCAAAAACCATTATGAAGTTTTCACAAACGTCGTCCTAACGCAAATTTGCATGCGTTCAGTTGGCGTCTGTGCTACACCTCTAATTAGTTACTTTTTCTAACAACGCGTCCCTTCCTTGCCTATAAAAAGGGACCTTTCCAGTAGCCACAAAAGTCACTTTCTTTGCTCGCGACCCCACGAGCAACCAACTGTTAAAGTAACTGACTAAGGAAACCATTTTAGATTTCCGAAACCGGTCTTGCTATTTAAAACAGTTCTTATGAAGACTCTACGGATTGATTTATTGGTTTTCAGCCTAAATCTCTTCACTTGATCAACATAACTAAAGGACTTATACACAGCTAGGGTCGAGTGACAATATTATTACGCTTTTCAATCGAAATGTATGGCTCGAAAATTACGGCACTCACTCTGTAACCATCTTTAAAAGATCTGTCAATCGTAGTCATAAATAGAAACAAGAAAGAACCTTCTTAGGGCCTGTTTCATGAAGGTGGGGGACCCCAGGTAGGTGAGGTAACATGTGGCGGGTTACCCCACCTAACATGTAAACGTGATCACAATAAAATGAGAGATTGTATGGACAGGCGGGTTACCCCACCTAAGCGGGTTACCTCACTTGCCTGGGGTCCCCCGCCTCCATGTAAACAGGCCCTTAATAAAGGCTTTCTAAACAGTCGCCAAGTCTACTAAATATGCCTTGATAAGCTCAATTCTTGGGACGCAATTTTCAAAACACAAAACAACAAGAAGAAGTGCTTACCACCAAAATTTAAAGTAGCACTAAAAACTTCGATAAAGAACAACATGTAGGCAAACAAACCCTACATTTCGACTGGTTTGCGACACATTTTCGCCATCGTTTCGCCACAAATTTCCACAATGATAGCACCATCCTACGCTATCTTGCAAGAAACAACCAATCGGCAATAAGAAATCAGCCTACGTGACATACATTTCCTATCCAGTCTTTCTATTATCCAAGATCAAACTTACTCAGCAATTGCTAAATGCGCATTTACAACTTTGCATTGGCATCTGCAGTATGTTCTGTCTTTTTTTTGTTTGTTTGTTTTGTTTTTAAAGAGAAATCTTAATCTGATTTTGGCATGTACTTATAATAACGGATATTTTATTTTGTCTCCAATAGTGATTTTAATCTCATAACATGGATTGTCTTTCAAACAACAGTCAAACTATTTTGCAAAATTGAGATCGTCTCCCTCGTAAAGTACCAGTACAAAAAAGAAACATGACCGAAGGTGCCAGAAATAATTATGCTCAAGCTTTAAAATCAGATCTGACTTCTTTAGCGTTACTTTCTGTATTTTTGAAGTTTTCTGTAGTCTTGTTAACAGCATAAAAAGACTAGAAAACGGACAAACAAAGCCTGAGAGTTCTAAGCATGTTCAACAGATAAACTGAATGCCGAAAGAATAATTCACCGGACTTGTTCGATATTCAGGCTTTCTCGAGGGTCTGAATGGGGGGTGGTCCATTTGTCGGTTGTCCGTTAAAATTCAGTTACTTTGTTAGTAGTGAACGGTAGTCGATTAAAATTCTCGATCTTTGTCGGTGGTCGGTAAATCTCTGTTAATAATTAAAAATGCACATTAATTATTAACACTTGTTATGTATTTCAACCATTTTCAAAACTTTGATCCTTATAAAACGTACGAATACATTATTTTACTGCACTTTTAAAAGGTCATTTCTTTAAACTCTGTATTGTTTATGCAACATTATCATTTATTTCTCCTTTGTTTGCTAATATAGTACCGATAAAATCACCAAAAGCTTTCATTGTAAATGGGAACTTGGTTTCCCTGTTGATTACAGGGCACAATCAAGAGAGGTTAACTGGACAGAGGAAAATGCCCACTCTAGCCTTTTCGATACTTTTTTTTTTCTTTTAGTGAAAAACTGCAAGGGGTGACAGGCTGTACATGTATACCGGCGTGAAACCGTGAGCTCACTCTCCAAATAAGCGAAATTGTCGTTCATTAAAGGCTAGTTTGCGATTGGTTGTTGCGGAGCATAATGTAACAACAAAATAATTTTCTTTTCGTAAACTGTATTGTTTCTTTATTGAATTGGATACATCACAGGCTACTTTTTACTAGATTTATTACACGTCAACTTTTACTCTGATATAACATCATCTTTTAAACTATTATATTGTCAAGGAATATTTATGTCTTCCAGGTCGATTTCGTGGTCAAATTTGTAAAGGCATTTTCCAGAACCGATATTTTCCACCGAGTACAGAAAACCGCTGTCGTCCACTGCCATCCCGTACATTTCCACTTTCTTCCCCTCGCCCCATTCTCTGATGTAGCGACGCTTTCCATCATAAGTGCGTTGGTAGACACCACTTACGCCATTGGCATAAAAGCTTTTCTGAGCAGAATAGAACAGATTGCCTTTGCTATCCATGGCTATTCCTTTCATTATGTTTATCCGCGAACGACCGTCCTTTACATCGTACCAGTCTCTGTTCATCACCTTTATTTTCGCCAGGTCCAACACATTGTATGCACCACTTTTCTCGTCAGAGGGCACCGCCCCTACGTCTGAATGACTTGAAAGCTCCCTCTCTATCACAAAATATTTCCCATCGTTCGAGCAGCCGAAGTAGTATTGCTTGCCTCTGTGATAGTTTCTGCTTCTTTGGAGAGCCCAGTCTAAGCGATCAGTTCGTCCTTGAATTGGATCTGGCTTCCCATTATTATAACCGTAAACCAACTTGTCGTATGGCATTTCATAATTCGTGATTGAACCGTATTTATCAGCGTACGCTAGACGTTCTCCGCAAAAGGCAACACCTACTAAATCTGCCTCCCTCCGAGGTTGCCAAGGGTAAAAAAGTTGAAAGAAGGTAAGGTAATGCTCAAGACTTATTCCACTGGGATCGTTTAGGTCACCTTGTATCTTAAACAGCATGAGTTTGCTTTTCCCTCCAGAGGTGCTGGTTTTGGCGGCTATGGCAAACAGTTTCATTGGGGCGTAGATGGAGATTCCATACGGATGGCAATTTCCGCCACATTCAGATCCAGGTACATCAACAGACTTGACGACTGCCAATGTGTCAGGTTTGACGATCAAGATCTTTTTGGCTTGGGGCTGTGCTATATAAAGATAGCCAGTCGAGTAGAGTAGAGTGTAGGAGTCTGCGAATTTATTGCAGTCAGTCTTTACCAGCTGAACAGGAACAAGAGCCAGATCTCGTAGAGAAAATACAAAGTCTTGCTGCATTTTTCGATTATCCCGCGAGCCCTCGTCTTTACCTAGTTTGTCGCATAGTTCGGTGTATGTAGGATCCTTTAGTTTTGGCCACCATTTGCAGACCTCCTTCATGACCTTTTTAAAAGATGCATCGTCATCCTTGTACTTCAAAGAGGCTGCTAGCACAACTGAGACGTAGCCGTCTTCTTGGTATCGGAAGAGTTTCCTTATAAAAATCCAGGTCAGCTTGGCGGCTTCTGCTGGAGATTTTCCATTATCGGTCTGAACTTTAAAGTAATGAGTGACAAGACCCTTGTTGACAACCAAGTCTGGGATATGAAAAAGAGCTTTTTCAATGAATTCGTCTTGGCCTTCTCCACCTAAAACCAAATTAATGAATCTCTTTTGTCTTTCCTTAGCTCTCCCAGTAGTGTCCTCGCTCTTTATATCTTCTATCACTTTCTTCCTTTGGTTGGCAACGTACTCGATGTTACTGAAGTACCATTTCCGCTTCGATTCATTCCAGATGTCCTCCACATCTTTCTTGATGGACTTGACATCGTTGTGGATAGCTTCCAACTTCTTCTCTATCTTTTCCAGTCTTGGGGTGATTTCGTCTTTGCTACAAATCGATGCAAAAGAGCAGATAGCCCCCTGGATGGTAGCACCCACGCTCACAATTAGACCTATCAAGCTCAGGGGATCTATCGCTCTCTTATCCCTTACTTTCACTTCATTTTCACCAAAGGAGGCCTCAGACTTACGTTCCATGTTCTGAACCTTACACCAAGACACGCTCAAAACTACAAGCATTAACACAAGGACAACTTTGAGAAGAGCCATTGGATTGCTAATGTCTGAAATGGAACAACATTTTGATGTCAGCTGAAAGGAGACCGACGCAACGGTTTTTGTCTTCGTTTGGGTGGACAAGCGTTAGTGATTATGATTATGATTATTATACATTCAACTCACTACTCTTTTCTGATTGGCCGAAAGCGTACAGTGAATTTTCGAAATCAGCGCGTGGGACGTCATCAGGCTGTTGATTATACAATAATCATGTCAAGGACACTCAAGGTCAAGGGTAATTATGTCACGTATGACCGCGGTGCCTGATTTCTAAGGGTAATTACTTCAAGTTCGCGCGCTTTTTGCTTGTCGTCAGTGAAGAAGCAAAACATTGACTTCCAGGTTTGCTTCGTTGACCGAGAAAGACATCGAAAAATAGTTGAAGACAAGGACTCACGGAACACAAAAGAGGTCGTCGAAGGTGGCAAAGGAGCTGTTTGCTGATTACTTAAAAGAGAAAAAACTGCAAGAACCTAAGTTATTTTTACACGTTTAGAAATAAATTATCAGTTCCACTTACTGCCGTGACCATTTTTTTTCGTTCAATGTATAATAAAACAATTATTAGTCACCCAAACCAATACTGGTTTATTATTATTACTATTAGTATTACGATCATTACTATTATTGCTGTTAATAATAATAATAACAATAATAATAATAATGTTATTATTATTATTATTATTATTATTATTATTGAAAATAACATGAATAATGCCAATTCAGTAGTAAATGCAAAGCTTCAAAATACATTGAAAAAATAATAATTACAAAAATATGCAATGGAAATATTTGCTATTTTCAAAATGGGCTGGGGAATAAAAAGTAAATTTAAAAAGAGCTGAAAAGAAAAAAAGAGAGAAACCAAATGAAGAAAACGCTTATAATGTAAAAAGTGAAATAGTGCAGTCAGTATAGCTTAAGGGATCACGTATCAAGGGAATTACTCTAGTGATGACGTTGGTGTTGACTTATTCATAGGGAGCTTAAGCAAAGAGGTTTTTGAGCGACCACGTCAACAGGAAGTGACTTTTTTCATCCTTGAGTGGTAATTTTGCCCAAACTTTTGGACAAATCGTCTCTATAATAAGAAAGAGACTCAGAATTAAACACAAATTTGGCATTGTCAAGTCATTTTGAAATGAAAAGGATCTCACTTCTTGTCGACGTGCGTCGCTTAAAAACGCCTTTGCCTAAGCTCCCTAATAAGGAACTTAAGCATACCACCGACGCCAGCCGGAAGTATTTTTGCAGGATGACAGCCACTGTGCATGTCAAGCATGTCACGTTCTTGAGCTGCGGTCAGGGACTTCAAAACGCGGGTTCTCAGGTTGAAACCAGAGATTCAAATTCTGGCTTCCTCAAAGAGTATTCGTCATACAAAAGTAGAAATTTTTCCTGTGAAATCATGTTTTCTTCGTAAGAAAGAAACAAAATCCCTGACAGACAATTTCAAATAAGTTATTCTGTCGTTGTTCGTGATGGTTTCACGCTGGTTTGCTTACTGATTTGCTTTTGGCGCGTAAACCGCGTCCCCGATCCAGTTCTGCGCGGCCAGCCATGCCGTTCGTGAATCAAGAACGTCTGGTGCTTAAGTTCCCTAATGGATGCTTTGAATACCATCAACCAAACGACCGCAGAAATTATTGCGCCAAAAGCTTGTACCTATGGCTAAGGAAAAGATGAGGCGAAGAATATGATACAACCGACAACGAGAGGAAATCTTATAGCCACCAGAAGAGATTACATTCTATTCAGGACCATCAAACTACTGGTGGATAACAGGAAAGCTACACCCTTTTTTTGACGCATATTGGTTGTGATTTGGGCAATGCTGTACAGGAGACTACCTTTCTTTATCACATAGGACCGAGGAAAAGAGTAAAAGAGGAAGAAAACCTAAGACCATCAAGTTTCACAAGTGCGCCAGCCCTATACCCATACTGAGCAATAAATAGAGAACAAGATCGGATTTGAACGGCAAGAAAGCTTCTAGAAAAGGACAGAAACAATACAGAGAATGTTCATAACAATTTAAAAGAGGAAGGATTGGTTCCCCGTAAATCAAGTACTTCACAGAGGAAATCTTACGCATTTTTGCCAGACGAACAGCCACAGTCAGTGGCAAAAACCTCAGAGGAACAAATCCGAGTACAAATGTACACCAGTGGGACAAAAATAACAAGCAAAGGACGTATTGTGTCTTAGCTAGTTTAACGGGAAAAAGAAAACTAATCCAAAATGATTTAGAGCTAATTTCTTACCTTGCTTACAGAAGACTCTCTTTCTGATTTCTTGACAAATTTCTCTTCACAGTGTTTTCCCGATACTAATCCGCGTGATGAATTCCCTTCGAGGATATAGGCTGCAATTTTATTGTCTACTAGATGAAATGGGAAAAAGCTTGTATTCAATGTCAAATGGTGTATATCAAAAGGGCTCCACACAAATCTCTCAGCAGTTCACTGTTATACTCCTCTTTATCAAGATAAAAGTCCTGAGATGAAAGAGCTAGTAGAACTGTAAGATTACTTTTCCCTACTGACAACCTGCATACTAATTCAGCTTTGAGTCTCTCTATGGGTATTTCGATCGAAGTCGCGACGATCACTTTTGATAAAACGACGATTTTAGAGAATAAAACACTCGCGCGACGATAGCATTGGCATTCCGATCCACGAATGACAGTTTTAGTCGTACGTTGAAGGCAGAGAAATTTGCCAGAAAAGTCTGTTGTACGTTCAGAGTTTTTTGTTTTATACCTTTTTGTTTCCGTCGTCGTCGTGCTTGAGCTGACTAGCACCGTCACCACGCAGAACAATTCTTAATATACGACGATTTAATTTCGTTGAAAAACTAACGGTTTGATGGAAAACGTGCGGCGAAAAAGGACTTCCCTAGGTACTCATAGAGAGGGCCAACTTTTCTAAACTCTGTTCAACCAAAGGGAAAAGAACTGGAAACCGTAATATATGATTTGCTATAAAAAAGAGATCAGAAACGTCTTACCTTAACAGTGATAATCAGGATGACAGTGTAATCTACAAGTTATGGACTAAATCTTCTAAACTGGGCTAAATGATTTAACACCACTTTGTCCTATCACATTTCTCCACACATAACTAACCATTAGGTCTTATAATTAAATGTTGATGACCTGGGAAAAAAAGGAATTAGATTTGTTTTACAAGTTCCAAACAGAGTTTACGAGAGGATCATAAAAAATACTAAGTTCTCATAAACAACAGCCAAACCTTTTCTAAAAAAAAGATAAACAAACAACAAACAAACAAACAAAGAAAAAAAACAAAGGAATGTCTTGACTTAGATTTTTGACCTTTGCGATACGCTCATATGATCTTTCCAGTTGAACTTATGTGTTAAATGCCGCGCGGGTCAACAAGATACCATCAAAAGAACCAGAAAAACTCGAGGAGACACGCAGTGGGTGGTTCCTGTTTTCCTTTGTCAGTTGACAACGTAAAGAATGGGCGATGAGCCACAAAAGATAAGACAGTAAACCTTGGGTCGAAAATGGTGAATAAGTTTTGTTATACAATGTTACAAATATCAGTACTGCCATGGCTTAAGTAGTTTTTCATTTAGTATCATGATCAGATAAGTGGTCCCGGAGGGTTTCCAATACTTTTAGAATTGCATGATATAACTATTGCAAAGAAAGTCGACTGAAAGAACTCTTAGCTTTAGAGGGATCCATCCCGTTGTTTTTCTACCCAACGCAACGAATCATATTCTGTTCTCCCTAATTTACTGAAGAAGAAGTTGGCCTGGCTTGTAAAGTTGGATGAACAGGTTATAAAATTCGTTCCATACCCTTGATCAATAACAGCAAATTCTTGTTGAAACAATAAAACAGATATAACAATCGAATGTTAAACCTTTGAAGTGAAACTGGTAAACTAATGAACTTGCAAATGACAGGTTTAGCTTTGTTACCAGCAGCACTCGCTCTTGCCTGAACGCGATGGCCGATGTCAACGTAATACTGTCGACACCCAGGCAGGAGAATAGTTGAAGGCACAGTTTTGCTGTGTCCTCAGACGATTCAGATTCCTTAGCTTGTGGGAAAACAACGCAAGCTAATATTTTACATCCGGATCAGAAGGCCGCGAAGTGTACGACGTGCAAATTACTTTATGGAAAGTTTTAGCTCTTAATAGCAAGAAGGTGACCAGAAAACCGCTCGACTAGCTTCAAAAGGCGTTTTCCGGCAAAAATTCCAGAGGCGAATGGGTTAAGGTCTTAATAAGTCATTTACAAAACAAACAAACAGGAAAGCAAACAAACAAACACAAAACTCATGACGGTGGTTCTGGTAGTATTCATGAACTTGAACGGTTTAACAGTAGGGAATCACACGGAACCTGTTCGTTGCGGGTGAATAATGAAAGAAAGAAAGAAAAAATTGCCCAACTTGATGAGTCGTGAGCTAGTAAAAGTAATCAAATACGGCAAAGTAATCTTAAAGTTTTTTTTTTCCTCCAAAAAAAACCATAAAAATTCTATATATACAAACAAACATTCTAAATATGCTTAAGAAATAACACCTTAAAGTTATTGCTCAGACGATTGAATAGTTAATATAAAGATCAAAAAGCTGATTTCTGCGGGTAAACAGTATACACCATAAAGCAAACAACGATTAACAAGGTCTCCGTTTTAACATGACCAAAAGAGCACACGTAGAATTGAGTAAAAGAAAACAATTATTGATCCACACTGTAAAAAGTCATAAGAAAAATAATAACGTTCAGTAAAACTTGGAGAGTAATTTTCTTCGATTAGAATATACTAGATGTGACATAATATAACAAACAGGAATCATCTATTTGTTACGTTACGATGTTGTATCAAAGGTATTTCCTTAACTACACCAGTTTGTAGCTTACAGGACAAGACCGACAAACCTCATGTATTGAAAAGTACCTTGATGTAGCTACTCTTATTACTACAGAATGCTTAACAAGAAAATTAAATTTCCGTTATTTATCATCTATTTAAAATGATTCGCCGTTTTTGATTGGCTAACAATCCCCCAGCTAATTCCTCACGGCGCTTACCATATTTGGAAGATAAAGGCAATGTATATACCATCGTTTCGATTGGTTGTTGCCCAATATAAAATTACAAACTTGTTTCCAGCCAGCGGCGCGGCAGCCTAGCTGTTGACGGCTATCCCAAGACAAAATAGTTGAATTACTGACTAAAACAAAACGGAACAAACGCAAGAACACGCCAAAAGTATTTCTGGATGATATGAATGACATCTAGTTTATGAGGAGCATATCCGCAAGGGGGAAAAAACAAAAACAAAAACGAAAAAAAACATATGTTCATTTACATAACTGTGCCGAGAAACTGGCCGACGTTTTGAAGAAAGTCTACAAGGAGGTAGGGCTGTTATAATTACGAACGTAGAGATATCTTGAATGAAGGACAAAACAATTGTTGAATTCGGCTTTAGCTGAAGAGTTATCAGTTATCCAACTCGGCCACATCCTCATCGATACGCATATTTTTTTTCAACCTGCTTAGCCTCATTCAAAAGTTGTAAGAGATCAACTTATTTCCTGGGATTTAGTGCCCAGTCTTCAAAAGCCCTTTTCTTGCAGATATCCACTTTGAGACCATCTTTGTGAATTCTTCCTTCTGACAGCGCCATGCAAATTTGGCAATAGAGCGGGTATTTTGGCATCCAGCATTTTCCAATGTTAGTTCCTTCAATGTCACCGAATCCTTTCTTTTTCCACTCAAGATATTTGCTATACTCATCCTTGTTACTGCTTAGGTACTTAATGTAGTCAGCCAAATGTTTGGGGTTCTTGAAGTCACGGACTTTAATGATGGAGCTTCGAAGATTTACAGGAAGAAACTCGTCAAGTTTATCTGTACCCATCACAACGGGGACCGAACCAGCGCTGAGGGCATGAGTGAGCTGATTATCAACAAAATAATCACAGTCTTGGTTAAAGAACACCAATGTGAATTTGTACTTTCGAGCCAGTTCAGTTTTGCGTTGCTTATAATCATTGCCATACCGCGCCATCAGACCTTGCTTGGTTTTAAGACAGTTTCCGTAAGAATCGATTGGGATAAACTTCATCAGTTGCTTCATGTACTCAGTTCGCACGGGCTCACAGTTTGAGAATGCGGCAAATACCATCGCCGTCTTTTCTTCGAAGGGAATAGGTGGGGTTAAATCAGGGATGAAAAAGGACGGATCAGGAAAGTCCGAATCTAAACGGTAACTTCTCAACAACTTGAACTTAGACATGAAGTTGGCGTCTGTCAGGGCAGGAGTGTAAACTGGATTTTCTCGTGTGAACAAGATCCAAGGCACTGAATCTACCGGAGGTATCATATGCGAATCTCTTGCGTGAACAACAAAGCCATCTGCCTCCTTCACTCTGGAATGATCGCTAGTTACCTCGCAGGCAACTGGACATTCCCCCTTTTTCCACGCAAGATGCAAGTCCAACTTACTTCCAAAATACGTCGACCAGAATATGATGAGCCAAGGACTTGTTTCTTTAAAAGAGGGGTGTGCTGTATTCTTGGTTTGCAACAGTGCATCACTCGTGAGCAGAAGAAGGACGACACTCGCTAGCAGAAGAAGCAGGAAGGACTTCAGGACTAGATATTTGACGGCCATTTTCAAAAAAAGTCGAAAATGCCCAACGCCCTCTTTTGAAGATGCCTGTAGAGAGAATGGTTCAGTTTACTACCGTAAGTGGCCGATTAATTGAATTCGACACAAACTGTCGGTCAGGTAAAATACATTGCTGAGCGAAAGTTGTATACTTCCGAGAGCTGACGGAACGATGCGGTCACAACTTAGTAAACAGGAAAAAAAAAAGAGAAAGAGAAAAGAGAAGGTAGGAAACAATGGCTCATAAAACTACAAAATACAGTGGGAAATGGCCTACTACTGGTCGACTGCTATACTATTTTTTTTTGTTGGTGTGTAGAAACCAACGGTTGCTGTGGTGTGGGTGTTGTTCAGTGTCTTTTAATCTTTTGTAGATTGCACCCGCCCGGAACTCTTAACCGGGGAAGATTCACGTGAAAATTGACTGTGGTTCTAATTAATTCATTAATTGTTAGGTTACAGGTTTTGTCAGTCTTTACGATGTATTTTGACGGCGTCGCAAAAACAAAACAACAATTTCTAGTTTGGGCTGCTTGTGGCACAGGTAACCCAGGCCACTGTTTGTGTCACGCACTGGTGTCATAAAATGAATAAATATTGAGAACATATGGGGCGAAGTTTAGGTCTGGAAATTTTTACCACTTTTCTGTCAGCCAATTTTTTTTCCTCTAGTACAAAAATTTTCTGATCATTTCCGTCAAGCGATATCTGTCATAAATCCCAATTTGCATTAAAGAAAGTAAATACTTACTACCGTTATATTTAGATTTTTTCCTCCCTTTTACTTAAATGACCCATTTAAACGGGAAGTAATGTGAAAATCTACTTTTCTAGTTAATCCTAGTCACTGAAAAACTTATGAGCTCACTCGAAAAATGACGGGAAAAAATTACCTTTGAGTCACGGCAGAACGGAAAATTATTATAACTACTCACAAATGCAAATCTCTTTTACATTGCACGAACACAAATGTGTACATAGAAAAACTACATATTTGTGTAATTTTAAAGTGACGTTTTTGGATAAAAGACAACACATTAAGAGCGGATGTCAGTAAATATCGACCTGAGGTCTGCAAAAGGGAAAAATC
This sequence comes from Porites lutea, assembly GCF_958299795.1. Lineage (NCBI taxonomy): Eukaryota > Metazoa > Cnidaria > Anthozoa > Scleractinia > Poritidae > Porites > Porites lutea. The sequence goes on along the minus strand of NC_133207.1, from coordinate 7,949,842 downwards.
GAAGATTCTAAAAAATATTCACAGAGTAGCACTAGGTACTAAGCTATTAACATAAATGTAATTTTTACTTCGATCCGATAATTATTTTCGACGTACCGGGGGGGGGGGGGGGGTATTGGTTTCCCGGCTCTCGGACCGGGTTTTACAGGCCCCAGACCATGTGTCACAAAAAAATCGTTTTAAAAACCAAATCAATTGTAATGCGAACAACAAATAACCAAGAAAGAATGATAATAACTTATTCACAAAAGTACACAATTGTACACATTTTAAGTGGTTATTTTCTCAGCTTGACCGAAAGTGTAATATTTTTGGAGATTTTTCATTATTTTCAATACTTTGAACGTTTCCGTTTGATGAAAAAATGGCAAATTTCAACGCCCAAAATCGTCGACTGGTACCTCGATTTCAGTAAAGAGTCTTATACCACGTTAGATAGCGTCATCTCTTCTTTAAAAACCTGTTTTCAAAACTATGGGCAACTTAAAAGGAAATTTTTGAGGCCAAAAAAGTACAAAAAATACAATTAGTACTTTTCTGAAGTTTGAGCTTTCCAGATTCGGCGGGCCGATGTTAAAAATTCGGAAAATTAAATACAATAAGAAATCAGTTTGAGCAACAGTGGTTTAACGTTACAGTTTCAGAAACCAAGACGAGTTTATACAGCGATCTGATATAAAGCCGTTTGCTATCAAGAAATGGAGATTTAAGCTGTCAACTCCGATCCTGCCAAGTGCACCACGTGAAGTTGTCAAAGGGAGGGCAAAGCACTAATATTAAAAAGTCTGCAAACGTTTTACGCCCATGAAATCAGATTTTAGCGTACAAAACAATGTTGTGAACGTCCGTTGCTCGTACCTTAGCATGGTGTTCCCATATATTGGAAATGTCAAGTATCCACACGGGAGAACATACCAACCCACAAAGTTCTAAATCCAAGCGCCTAAAGATCGCAATGCACTGCTTATCACTGTTGTCACTCTTTTTTTCGCTGGAAGTTACGAGAAGTTTTCATTCCGTTATGAATGATTCTTGATCAGCGCTTCCGTGAAAGTACGACCCCGGACAAATGATAAGGACGTTTCTCAAGACTCCTGTTATTTTCTCGGGCTTTAGTTACCTCTGGAAAAATCCTGGTTACGACCCTACGCCCGACTTTTCCTACATCATTTATTTCATTTTATTTTTCCTCCTCAACTTTTTTAGGTAAGCACGGGCGAACCGTACGTACAAGTAGCTACGCCCATGTTTAGTCTCCTAAGCCCTGAGCTCTCCTCTCTTGTTGTTTTCGCGGGAGTTCAGGATGTTGTCCACTCAGTATTTCACGTCTCTTTTAAATGAGACGCAGCACTTCTTGTTTACCGTTTCGTTATCAGACAGCGCTTAGAGTCTTAGCCTTTCATTTAATTTTCATCAAATTTTTATCCCTTAGTTACTCAGTATACTCTCGATCCTGGCCTTGTAAACTTATGCTTTTATACTCTGAGGTAGCTTAATACCTATATTAAAAGGCCATCCCCCCTTTTTCTTGTTCGTTTAGTGTCGTCCGACAGACCCAGTTTTTTGACATTTTTAAAAAACAAGAAAAAGAAACGACAAGGTTTATTGTTTTGGACTTAAATTAATTCTTTTAATCTGAAAAATGAGCATTATAACAGCATTTCCAGGCATAAAACGTTTGGTGGTGTATCTTTTTGCTTTTTACCGTTTTTGGACCTTTTTTTATGAAATTGACCATCATATTTTCCTCCATATTGAGTTTGTGTCGATTTGGTGACCATGTCCTGTTGTTTTAAGGCACCAAGGCAATGATGCTGGTGTTTCAGGACTCCTATTCTCAGATTTCTTGTGATTTTTTTTTTTCACCCCACCGACCGACCCACCCAAAACCAGAAAACCTATTCGACGCTAAACGAACAAACAGAGGAAGGCCAAAGCCATATGGTTTCTTTTTGGGCTTCCTTAGCACAATTCATCTGCTTTTTTCTGTATACTTGTCTTTTGTTTTGTTTTGTTCTTTTTTTGTCGGTGAAATAAACTGAAACTGAACCTGTTCAAAGACCCTCTATATTCCCTTAGAGATTCCTGAGTGCGCATAAAAAAATGAAAAGCGCGATGATTTATTGACCACAAGGGTAATGGGGTGGGGTTAGGGTTCGTTACGGCGCTCAGGTTCATTCGTGCGCTGTCAAATAGTCCCGAAAAAACAAAAAGAAAAACGTCTGTGGACAGACTATTCACGTCTAGACATCAAGCATCTTTTAAGATGGGACTTATCGCCTCTCCCTGTTCATGGAGTTGATTCAAGGTGTTTGACGTCAATTTCGTGATGCCCCGTATGTTGCCGGACATGTTTCAGAAGGACCTTTCCACAGCTACGGAGTACACCGCCGCCTTGTCAACCGTGCGAGAAATGATGTACTTCATAAAAACAAAGCTAAGTTATTTTCGATTTGCCCCGCCCCCTACACCTGAAAGTCCCCGAGAGGACCGCTTCAAAGTACTCCTCACCCCCGGGCCCAAATGGCTGACTTGTTCCTGTGGTTACACGGGGGATAGTTACAGGTCTAACTAATTGAAACGTACATCAATGACAGTTTAGCTCAATCCAAAGCCCCTTTTCCCTGGCTAGTTCAAGGTGTGTGCCTCCTTTAAGCTGTTGTTGTCGGTTCTTACTGAAACTTTCGGCCTTGAGGACATTCACAACGACAGGAGCAGGTTATGGGCTTTTGACAACAAGTAATCCTGTAGGCAGTATAATGTTTGTGTAATTCAGAAAACTGTGACGAAAATAAAAGCTCATCAGCGCTGTAAGGTATTCAGGGAAGGCGTATTTTATATTTACAGAAACTATCAGTTTTCGGCCTTTTCAGCAAGGAAAGACACACTACAAGCTCTATGGTATTGCCAGTGCTGAAAACGACTTCGAGAAACGTCGCTAGAAATGAAGCTTTAAAAACCTTTTTCGAAACGATATAAATTTAAACAAACAAACAAAAAAGACTCTGAGATAACACTCAAAACAGATTGACAACGCTTCTTCCATTTTTGAATAAGACGCTACAAATACACCATTCATAAGAGCATGTCTTAAGTTAGAAGCTGGTATACATAGTTTGCGTAATTTATTCTAGCTGGTAAAGGACACATTTTTGAGGGAAATTGTCAGTAACAATACTATTAATCCAACATGGCGCGTGTTTGAAAAGGTTCACCAGCATAAGAGGATCTACCACAGAGGCAACATCAAGTTAAACGTTTGATGAGAGTTTTATTTGTACCCACGAAAACTCTTATTTGTTGCAATGAAAGAAATCACAGTTTATTTTTTACACACTGACAAAAATTGTGAAAATCAGGAGAAGAAGATTGACCGACAGTTGGTTATGAGCAGGAATTCATCGAGGATAAAAGCAAGTCGAAAAACACAAGGAAGGCTTCTGCCTAGCTACAAAAATCCGGATTTCTTTTCGGGACTTTCAGAGTTTTGCAGGATTTATTCAAAAATGACGGAGTTTATGGGGGTTGGAGGTTTTTTTTTTATCAATTTTGTTTGTTTATATGTTACACAGAGGACCACACCTGCACGGTCGTAAACAATGGCAAATGCGTTCTAAGCGCTCACACCGTTAATTGACGCCAAAGGTCATTTATTCGAGTTTTCTTCGTCTCAGCTAGTGTATTATCTATGGACAGGTGTAACAAGCTCTTCTTACCGTAGGAAGCGTCATAGTTAAGTAGCGTCTTACTTCAAATGAAACGTGCCAATTGTACGGGAGGTTCACGTCCTACGTAAGACACGTGCATGCTTGTCTAAACTATTGACACTTTTTAAACGTAGTAGAAGGTGTCCCTCTTCAGAGTTCGGGTCCATCCTGCCCGGCCCTACATATAGGGAAATTGGGAAATCCCTCAGGTTAGGCAAGAATTCGATAATCCTTCGATAATCATCCATTTATTCACTGCGTGAAGGTACGTGCTGCAAGCATCATATACTGGTTCCCCGTTAGTAACTAGAAGCAGTGTATATAGACGTACATAATCCTACATAGCCCTACTTAGCCATACATAGCCCTACACAGCCCTACAGAGCCCTAGTAGCCCTACATAGCCATAGAGAAGTGTATACTATATATTTAATAACGGGGAACCACTATATGATGCTTACACCACGTACCTACCGTGAAAAGTAACGCAATCTCCGTCGTTCCAAAGATGCCAAAGATGCTCTTGCCGATACTGTCCTTGATGTTTCTTTTTTCCAGTATCTAGGAAACCCATGCTAAGGTATGAAACATACACTTGTAGGCATTGTTCTGTTCGTTTAAGTCCAATTCCTGGACGCAAAAACGTTTTGCTTTTTGAAGTTTATTATTGTGCTTTGCGCTTTGACAACCTTGTGTGACTCGTGCGTCACGTTACTATGGTAGCAAAATTTCTCGATCACAACAAAGGGAGTTTTTGCAAAAGCAAAAAGGCAATAGGTTTACGGCGAAATTCGTTGTATCGCGCTGCGCTTTTTGCAAACTTAGAAGTTAGTTAGAAGCGATTTTGTTTTGTTTTTTTCTGTTCTGTCAATCATTTTAGTGAAGGCGGGTTTAGTGTAAATCACAATGTAACATGCTCGTCCAGCTTGGCTGAGAATGACTCTAGACTGCTCAAGAATAGCGAAGGAAATGGCGATGGTGAGTGGATTTTTTGTCGAAGGAAGGAGGCAGACGTTGCTTTATTCTCGCAAGTGACAAGATTGAGAAAGATCATAAAAATCTGCAAAGCAAACTTAAGTAGTCGATTATTGCCCGAAACAGGACGATCACAAAGCAACGAACCTTGAAACGCGAAACAAACAAAACGGATTGAAATCCACCAATCACGAATCATAAACCATGCCCTTTTGAACTCGTGCAAGTTAATATGTGTCTCCTAAGAAGTCCGTTAAGATGATTGACGGAACAGAAAAAAACTAAATATGCAAAACGCACAGCGCGATACAACGAATTTCGCTTTAAATTGGCAAAAGAAAAACTTTGCACGTGCATCATGGTATATTTTTTTCTTTACATTTCTTAGCCGTTGTTGCACGAGCTGCGACATAAAATATCCTAATTTCATTCGCCCGCTTCATCGAGTAGGTGGGCACAACACAAAAATTTTCTTTTTCTTTTTCGAAACTTAGATACGGTCCTTTCGGATTTAACCCAGAAAATTTCGCCAACATTTGGCAAATTAAATGAAATTGAATACGATCGGTGAAGTTTGAAACAGTCTGAATCTACTTTTTAAGTGACGTTTTGATTTGCTGTCATCCAGAAATTTTGCTACCATGGAAACGTGACGTAACGACTTCTCCTCTTTATTATTGCTGCCGGGCATCAGCCGGCAGCAGACCATATTCTTGATCTATTTGAGATTTTTGGTTCGATGGTTGGATGGCTCGATGGTTCCATGGTTCGATGGTCATCTGTGACTGCAGCGCTGTGCAGACAGCGGTTTGCTTAGCTACCGCGCTTGTTTTTCTCTTAGGAGCAACCCGCCATTTTGTTTTGCTCTCATGTAAGATCTATGCAGAAATCGTAGTTTATCGGATGCTTGCTGTCTTTTTAAACGGCCAAAACGGTAAGAACAGTTCAAGACGTATTGTACGGATCATTTTTTCGGTTTATTTTTTTTTTATTCAGGTTTCAAAATTAGTTATAGCGAGTATTCTTTTGTCACACAGATTGTTATCTCGGTAATCAGGATTGTAAGTTACATAAGTGAACGGCATGTGCTGTACATCTACCTGACCTGTGAATAAACAAGTTTTGGCCTTTACGTCATTTGTTGGCAACTCATCTCATCGATCCTGTGTACGATGATTGTTCGATGAAAAAAAAGCCTATCAGCACTACTGTTGTTTTAGAATTTCGTGAATTATTAAAATGAATTACAAAATGGTATTGAAACCTTAGCGAGTTATATGAACGTAAGCATATTTGTCATCGTGATCGGTTCATTTTTTATATTACGCTCTGAGTGTTTCATAATGCCAGCAAGTCTAAGTTATTGACTTTAATAAAAAACAATTCATATGTTCAACTGTTCTACAAACTGTCTTTGTCCTATTCGCAGTTCGCAGCACTTCCCTTCTCAATGAGAACTTCTAGTTTACAGAATATTCTAGAAGGGGTTTTTCCCAAAATACTATTATTAGACTTCTTTAAAAAAAATACAGCATGTGATTGTGGTTTACAAACAATGATTTATCCCATGTAAAACAAAAGAACACATTCCAGATTACCCTAACAACGAACAAAACCGAAAATAGATTTCAAGTTTAGTTTTCAAACACTGAGTTGCTAAGGTAATCCGAAATGCAGCCTTTTGTTTTGCACGTGAAAACCTTTTTTTTTTTTTTTTCTCATACAAAATCCATGATTCTCGTGAAAGACAAACTTTGTAATTCAAGTTGCAGAAAAAATAAAATTGATATTTAATGAAAAGGATTCTACAAAATAGAACATGGGATCTCAATCTGCTTATTCTGCACCAAGTAAAATCGTTGTTAACAATGTTACATTTTATGAAATGCAAGCGATAGCTAAGGAATTTTGGGATGTTTATGTTCATTTTCAAAATTGTGTTGACGATAAGACAAATGAAAAGCTTCAAAATGAATTATCTAAAAAAATAGAAGAAGTGAATTGCCATCGAAACGAAGTAAATAAACTTAAATTTGACGATGGATACACGGATTGTGAATTACTTGGCGGTATTTTTAATAATATTGAAATACTTGAAAATTATATTCAAGAATTAAAAGAATGTAATACTGAAGGCTATCCATTAAATGTATATTGTCCAATGTTAAAATCAGTTGAAGAATTAGTGGAAAATAAAGTTTTACAATATCTCGCTCTGTCTAACTTTATCTACACAATAATAAAATGGTGGAATAGTTCATGATTCGTCAGATAAAAATTACTGAAAAGATTTCGTTACACTTACAAAAAAAACTTAATCTCTTGGAGCAAAGTCTCTTGATTATTCAAAACGAAAAATAATATTTATTTAGAGAAAGAAAAAAAAGGAAATCATCTTCAATTGACAAAAATTATAGTTTTGTAAAAGATAATCATAAAAATAGAAAAACAGTGAAAGGAATTACTGTGAAACTCAGAAAATCGTGAGCAAGAGAAATATTTGTGGAATGTTATTGTGTTGTGAGGAAATAGCCAATAAGGCGCGAGATAACTAAGCCGTAAACAGCAACCGTAATTAGTTTGTGGTTTTGAGGTTTGCTTGCATATCCTCAACTTTATTATGATTGGCCAGTACACAATCAACATTCCTGACATTTTTCAGGTGTTCACGGTTTTTGACAGTAATTTGTTAACAAATGAAGAGAAAATTTGTAATAGTTTATATGCTTTATATAAAGATTTAGATATCAATGCTGAGCATGTTAAAATGATTTGTGAAAATTTAAATCATTGCAAAAGTGCAACCTCCAAAAGAGATGGAAATAAATACACATTCAAGAACAAGAAAAAATTAATTCTCGGCTTGAAAAAATATTTCAATATAATATAATGCCTCTAACTAGCTACGAAAATCTCTCGAAAGAAAACATTGCATGTATTTTATCCTCCAAAGGAATTTCAAGTAAAGGAATCAAAATTTAAATCATCATCGTATCAAAATCGAAGCCAAATACCAAACTGGAAAAAAGGTCCTTTATTAATTGAGACTCTGTTTTTGTTTAGTTTTGGCTTAAACGAAAAGAAGTCACAAGAAACTGATAAGCTAGTCGGTTATTCAATTCCTGTTTGTCTGTGGGAAAAGTTGGTCAGCCAAACGAGAAGGAAAAAGCATTTTTTGAAGCAATAAACAACATTACACAAATTTCTCCATATCATCTTCAAGAAGAATTTGGCCCTTCTCCGTTTTGTCATAAGCAGCTTGAGTATTTTGACAAAAAAAAAAGGTAAAAGGAAAACAAAAAAAGTGATACAACAACTAATGTGCTTTACGTTAAACTTATTTACTCTGAAAAAACAAATAAAATACTTGCCCTATTACAACAAAGGGAAAACAAAAAGTTAATCCTTTCAATTTTCTCGAAGAGTATTGCCGAGTAAAGATGGTTTTGTTAATAAAAAGTATTTTTATAAGCAAATTGTAGTTTCTCTTCAGATCAAAGTATACGAGGTCTACGTTAAACTACTTAAACCTGGAGAACCAGTATCCATTGTAGAGAGCGAATAAAGCGATACAGAAGATAATAACGAATTTAAAGATCTTAATATATCATATATTGAAGATTAAGAGCGGCTTTCCGTAAAAATCGACCCACGGTCGGCACAAGTTCCAGATTTGATTTCGCTCATTTTTGGCTCAATGATAACCCCTAATGAGTAATCAAACATACTGTACTTAGTTTTCGCAAATAACGTGTTCTTTTCTTAAAATTCGAGGAAACGCATTTTGCCCGTTAGGAGCTCGAAATCCACTTCCGGTGAAGCGAAATTTTACACGAATTTCATTGACTCGTACGTCAAACCACAACGATTTGGCAGCCTTTGAAAAACACGAATAGATTTTATGACCGTTTCTTTCTTGCAAGACGATAAATTTGTGGCCAAAAAGGTATTGTTAAAAATAGGCCCGATTGACAATATCTACCGTTCAAAATTATAGGGTTTAAATAATGCAAATTTTTACAATGCGCAATAACTTAAAATTCCGCAAATTGCCTTTCTAGTGCTTAACTAGGCCCCAATCTATCAGGAAATCTAAACAAATCTCTGGGGAAACGATTTTAAATAGCCAGCAAGACGTCGAGTTTAACCCTAATTTTGTCCTCTACCCGACACAAATGTTAAGAAAAATAGTTTTTCTGGAGCATTTCAAATCAAATCAAATCAAATCAAACCACTAGGTTTATTGTCCCTTTTGCAGTCGGAAGACTGAATTGTAGGATACCTTACAAGCGGTGACATATATGCTAATACGCTACATTTATTGACAAGATTAATATTTAACACTAACAAAATTTGAGAAACGTTCCGTCCTTGTGGCCATGGGCTTGTTAGAACTCCCTGATCTTAGACACACACTGGTAGATATAGGTAGCACTCTGCTGTGTATTAGTGGGTATAATAGGTTACCTTAATTTAATACACGAGACTGCCCGACGGTCCAGTTCTTTGGAATAGCCTCTCTATATATTGACCAGCAGCAGGCGACGTCTCTTGGGGTGTTGAGGGCTGGCTACAAACAATTCTTCTGGTGATCTACACGGTACCTACGTAAAGCAGACTAAGGCTCTCAGTCTTATTCGGTTTTGTGACAAAGAAAAAGGTAAGGTTTTGGAGGCCTTCTTGGGCATCTAAGTTTCATGGACTAGAGGGGCGGATCCCGGATTTTTTTTTAGGAGGAGGTGCACTCGTCTCTTGCTGTACTTCAACACTAATAAACCACATAGTTGTTGTTGTTGTTGTTGTTGTTTTTTTTTTTTTGCAGAATACCAGTTGTATTAGAAAACCGCAGGTCATCTCAGGGAGGGGCGGGGGGGTTGCGCACCCCCTGCACCCTCCCGCTAGATCCGCCCCTCCCTGGACTAAGGCTACGGAGGATGACGAAAGTCCTCAATTCTGTCTTTCCTTTTTAGGTGTTCCCATTCGTTCGTTACAAGATTCTTCTTAGGTTTAGTAATCGAAAAGTTCTTAACTGACCAAGGCGCGGTTGTTTAAAGAAAGATTAAGATAACCCAGGATTAGAGCGAAATTTGACTTCAATTGTGAACGCTTACAAAGCAGATTCTTATGGTTCCATTTGGATTCATATGAAAACCTGTTGCATGTTTACGGTGCTTACTAAAATAATTCTTAATTCATGTGAGGGAAATCTCTAAAATAATCACACTTGTGGCACTGATTGTTTGTTTTCCTCTTCCCTCCAAAACTGAGTAAAACGAATTGAAAGTATCTCACTACAAAGTTTAAAACAACGCAGGATGGGAAAGTCCCGTGTAAAGTCGTTCCAATTTTTCAGGAGCACCCAACAACCAAATGTTTTCAAATACGCCAGAAGTGTTTCAGATGCTTTTCTCCGTTCTTTAGAGGCCTGTTTGGTCAATTTGGAGTTGCCCTGAAAACTATTTATCTGTTCGGATGTCTTAGGGGAACTTTGGTGGTCACGAAAAACTTAGGTGGCTTTTTCGTCTCATCCGAAAGTGTTAACTACTCTTATGGGTCCGGTCGAAAGTTTGAGGACATGAAGTAACCTTGCTTTCATTAGAAAATTATATTTATGGGACGTTTTGTCTTTATAACGAAATTCTTAGGAGACCTTTTTTGACAATAATGGCAATATCTTGATATAAACTGAATGTGAATAACACAACCCCCGAAAACCGTAGTTAAGCTGTTAGATAAGCTCCGAATATTTTAGACGAACAGAATGGTTATCCAGAAATTTTTAGCATTTCTCAAGCTTTAGAAATTTCTAGGCAATATTTGCTCCTTGGAACAGTTATTTTACAGAAAAAAAGTCGCTGGGTGCCCCTGATTTTCCTTCGAACTGTCATGTTTTTAACTTAAACTTCGGAAGCGTGGAATACGAGTCGCCGACACAAAGAAAGGGAATTGACGCGTAAACTTTTGAAATTTATTGCTGAGACTTTGCTTTTTGTCACATATGTGTCATCAAGGCTACGATCGAGTCTTACAGGTAAGCTTTAAAATTTTGCGTTCATAAATTAACTTCGCTTTAAGACAGAAGGAATGCAGAAAAACATAAGTGTCACGAATCGATTTCTTAGCTCAGTCACGCTGAAATTTGTACTGTCGCAATTTGTAATAATCAGCGCAATTTGTAATACCTGTCGCGATTTGAAATAAATCCATCGCACTTTGTAATACCTGTCGCAATTTGTAATAAACCGTGTCGCACTTTCTAATAAAAAAGCTGTCGCAATTTGTAACAACTGTCCATCGTACTTTGTAATAAACTAAGCTGTTCCAATTTGTAATAATTCCATCGCACTTTGTAATAACGTTTTGAGAGTAATTAAACTTACTTCGTCAACATTAATATAACGCCAAAATATGCATGGTACTTCATAAACAAAGATGGAGATGACGTCTGCTAGCACGTAACATCTCCGCTCATTCAAACATTTAACTTTATTCAGAGTCCTAAACATTTTTTTAGATTAATGTTGATTAGTTATCTGACTTACGAAATGCTGTATTCTTGAACCTTGCTATTGTACTAGGTGGCTTGTATTCAATGGTTACCCGGCGGGTATACTTCCTTATAAGGCCAATACGGGGATGTGCCTCTGGACAGAGCATTGCCACAGTAGAGGATCTAGACAGAGCTAGACACACTAGACACAAATAAGCCATTATTAAAAAGCATTTAATTTCCGCCAATCGTAACATCCATCCTACATCATTCGAATAAGGACACCAGGAGAGTTCAAGCTTTCCTTGTTAGATCTTATAACAGGTTGACACAACACGTGGTACACTGTTCATGTCTAACGAGCAATCTTAAAGAAGTAATAGTGGCTTCCAACTTAATCAAACGAGGCCTGAAAAGATTCAAAATGTTTACTGCAAATAAAAAAAAAACGTCACCAGTGGCAAACCTTCGAACCACAACAGAAACCTAATAACAAAATCCAATTAGTTGCTGGCCAATACCTTCGTATGTACCTTTTTTTATAACACTCAATTGGGGTCTTACACTGAGCCGGCTGGGCATTTGGTCCATTATTCTCACTTGATTTGGTCTCATATAGGAACAAAAGGAGTACTCATTCCATCTTAAAACAATTGTTTTCCTCTAAAGCAAATACCATGGGGATGGTAAAAAATTATCCTTGCCTGCGTATATGCAACTCGTAAGACCTTGCAATTCTTCCGAGCGTGTTCTGGATTAGTGTTTTTCTACAAAATGGAAAGGATGGAATAAACCATCCATTACTACTTGAGTTACCCTATCTAAGGATCAAACCAAAGACACAAGGCCAACAACGTAAAAAATGATACCCTATTAAAGGCTCGAGATCCTCAAAAACCATACCCTATCAGGCGGTACTTACCTATCTAGCCCATCCATATATGGGATTACCCCCCCCCCGCCCCCCCCCCCACCCCCCGCCGAAGACTTCACGTGTCTTGTGGCAAGCAAACATGGATTTGGACGACGAATGCCACGTTATTCATGAATTTTCTGTTGTTAAATAATGCCTTTCTTATTTAAATATTTTTGAATTTAAACGTGATTCATATCTTTTTGGTGATATGTCACAGGCAGTTTCATGTCTTTCATAAAAGCATTTCTAGTTAGTCACGTGATTAATCAAGGCAGAAAAATTTATAGCGGAAGACATGCATGTTTCACCAAAGAAAATGTTACGGACATGATACATGCTAGCAGACGTCATCATCCTTGTTTATGAAGTACCATGCATATTTTGGCATTATATTAATGATGACGAAGTAAGTTGAATCACTCTCAAAAGATTATTACAAAGTGCGATGGAATTATTACAAATTGCGACAGCTTAGTTTATTCTAAAGTGCGATGGACTGTTATTACAAATTGCGACACCTTTTTTATTACAAAGTGCGACACGGTTTATTACAAATTGTGACAGGTCTTACAAAGTGCGATGGATTTATTACAAATTGCGACAGGTATTACAAAGTGCGATGATTATTACAAATTGCGACAGTACACCCCTGAAATTAGAGGTCGACGTCGAGGTCGAGCAGGTCGAGCGATGGTTTTGGCTAAAAGTAACCGAATGCAAATTTCCTTACTTCGAGTTGATTTTAGCGGTAAATCTTTTGGGAGCACTTCTTTATTGAGAAGTTTCTGATGATTACGGTAAAATAGAAAGAAGTAAAATGCAGGTCGACTGTAGCGTCTTCCCTTCAAGTAAGTACCGCTTGCAATCGGTAGCTGGTTAAGAATATGTAAGTTTGAGTCTAGAAGACCAGATAAGTTTTATTACGGAACATTAAATTGGTTGTCCGTGTTGTGGGCAAATATTGGTACTGATGTTTTTCGAACCAGATTGTGTGTTTCCATGGTAAATCTTTAGAGAGAACTTAGGCCCGGTTCAAACGTCAAATTTCACACGTGCCGAACTTACGCGAGAGTTAAATGCATGTGAAGTGCGACGTTTGAATTAATTAAATTCGATTATTTAAATTAAATGCGACGTTTGCAGTATCTGCGACTGAAACTGTCGAAGATTCGACTTAGGTTCGACTTTTGATTCAAACGTCGCATTTCACATGTGCCGAACTTAATGCATGAATTTTAGTAACTTATTATTATATTACTGGGAATACTGACAGCGAACAGAGTTAAATTCGACAGAGTTCAGAGAGTTAAATTCGAAAATTTGGATCAAGACAAAGACTATCTGCCCATGACGATGTAGAAATCAGAATTGATGACATCCTCAGAGACCCAGGGGCAGATAGTGGGGGCGAGGGAAAGTCTAAACGGGCAGAAAAATATGACACGAAGAAAAGTAAAGAACAGCTAGAAGAGCCCCTGGGGACAATGTCTTACTAGACCAGTTCCAAACGGTCGCCGCCGTCCTGCCTTGTGATTGGGCAGAAAAACACAAAAGTTTTCTGGCACCAATCAGAAGTCAGAACGGCGGCGACCGTTTTGAACTGGTCTGGTAAGACATTGTCCCAGGGGCTGTTCTCGCCGTTCTTTATTTTTCTTCGTGCCATATTTTTCTGCCCGTTTAGACTTTCCCTCGCCCCCACTATCTGCCCCTGGGTCTCCGAGGATGAATTGACGACCAAATTGTCAAGAAAGTCGATCATACCAAATCCTTGGGTGTTACCATAGATGCTCAACTCTCCTGGGGTAAACACGTTGAAAAGAGTTGCAAGAAAGTCTCTTCAACTATAGGCGCCCTAAAACGTGTACGGCCCTTTATATATAAAGAAACTGCAATTCAAATTTATATCGCTCTAATTATGTCTCATTGTGGTTACTGCAGCCGCGTCTGGGACTGTTTAAGTGGTTACTTGAGTGATAAGCTCCAAAAATTACAGAAGTGTACAGCCAGAGTTATTACGAAATCACCCTTTGATACGAGCTCAAACCACCTTCTCTCCACCCTCGACTGGGAGAGGCTATCTCTTCGACGAAAGAAACAAAAAGCCTTAATGGTGTATAAAACCATGAATGACCCTTCTACGGAATATGTACAAAGTCTTTTCTCTCAGCGTCACTCTGCTTACAACTGAAGAAACTCTGAGGGAAGACTGACCCTGTCCAAACCAAGCACCAATTATTTGAAAGGAAGCTTCTCTTACAGCAGGACCATGATAATTCACCAGGGGATCATCAGACATCTGAAAAAATTGATTTACCATCCTCTCCAGTGGAAGTAAACTACACAAATGGCCGACATACTGAGAAAACCTCAGAAGAAGAAGAGGAAATGAATAGAGAACGCCCAAAAGCTTAAAAAATGCTACATCCGTTGAGCATTTCAAGCAAAATATCAAGTAGGTAGATGATATATCGGATTCCCACACGGCAAATAAGTAAAGAAGTTGTAATTAGTTTTAGTTTTTAACTTAAGGTTATAGTGATGATTTCTCGTGTTTAAATAAAGATTTACAGACATACATACACAGTTTTGAATCAAACGCCATACGTAACTATTTTAGTCGACTAAAATAGGAATTAAGTTCGGCACATGTGAAATTCGACGTTTGAACTGGGCCTTAACTGTTTGTTAAGCTATAAAATACGAAGCGGATCGTTATTAACTAGTGTAGTGATCTTATGGAATTTGTCGCAAAGAGCGCTGTCATGAACAATCCCGGCAATCGGGGGGATCGAACGTAGCAAACTTAGAAAGTGTAGCGGCGATTCAAAGCAATGCAGGCTTGAGTTTTCTCATTAGATTCAGTCTGTTTGCATCATCATCATCAAACTGTATCAGCGAAATTTCGTTTTCCCGAAATTTTGCAAGCGCGAATTTCCTCTCCTGCGAAATATTGTTAAATCGAAATTTCGCTTACGAAGACCCGGGTTTTTGTGCGAAATTTCGGCGAACTTTCGTGAGAACAAAGGACAAAATGCGGCGAACTTCGCTTTCATTACTTTTACACGGTACTGTGTTATATATAACAGTACCTTTCTACTTGCACTGTCGTCTTCTGAACTGCTTGGGACAACGACGTCAAACCTGGAATTAAAAAATTGTTAAATAGATGACTACATCGAACGGAATCGAATTCAAAGCTGAACGTAGTCAACAGAGGCAAACCTACGACGCGACCCCCCAACGGCGTGCAACGACAAAGATGTTATTGCGGCAATGTATGTCGGTAAGCAGTCACGCAATGCCTCAGCCCCTGTACATCCTACTAATAGCACTGTAAAATGTCGTCAACAATGGCAAAGGACTCTTTCAAAGCACGCGTTTATAGCAGGTACACTACATGAAGTTAGACATTTGCCAGTAGAAATATGTTTATTGTAGCCGTTCAAGACATCAAAAAGCGTACCGCGCGAATGACGTCAGAGTGACTAATTTGCAATTTTTGTCTGAGTTTTGACATTTTTCTCACACATTTATGTCCGACAAAAGTCAGACAAAAGTGAAGAATTCGCTAATGTTAATTTCAGTTTGTTTGTCTGAGTTTCGGGTCTATAAATAGTAACTGCCATCCTCGGAGACGGGGCAGATAGTGGGGGCAAAGGGAAAGTCTAAACGGGCGGAGAAATATGGCGCGAAGAAAGAAGAAGACTTTTTTTTCTTAAAACTCTAGAGATAGAATTTTCTCCCCAGTGAATTTTTTTTAACGGTGTAAGATTTTTTTTTCTCAGCATCATACGACGCCATGATATATTTTATATATATATATATATTGTTTTTTTTTTTCAGTGCAGGAAGTTTCTCCCAGGTATTTCTTTGTTGGATTTTTTGTTTGTGAAATCACCCATACCCCCTCCCCTCAAAAGTCAAATGGTCGGTCCCTTAGCATGTTCCCAGTGAATAATGTTTGTTTCATCCCACTACCGTTCCGTGCCTTAGATTCTAGAGGGCCAGCATTAGATCTTATCTTAGAGAACGCTGCCCTCTAGCCAGACTTGGCGTAATTCATTTTCAAAGGACAAGGACACTACGGAAATTACATCATCATCATTATTATTACTATTTGAACCCGCATTACAACCTATTACAGGCGAAGAGCTTGCCAGAGGGACTAACCAAGCCCCTGATGCACGCCTTGACGTCTACTGTAGGGGTTTCTGGGAGCGACAGAGGGCTGAATTTTTCGATATAAGAGTGAGTCATCCCAACGCGGACTCGTATAGAGATCTTAGCCCCAAGGAAATCTACAGGATCATGAAAATGAAAAGAAGCGAAAATACAACTCTCGCGTCACGTAAATAGAGCAAGGCACATTCAACCCACTGGTATTTACAACGACGGGATGGATGGCTGACGAATGCCTGAGATACCACTCAAGATTAGCCGAGCTATTATCTGCAAAAAGCAAGAGAGCTACGCCATAACAATTTCCTGGGTCAGGGCGAAAGTGTGCTTTGCAATTTTGCGGAGCGCGCTCCTATGCCTAAGGGTATCGAGAACCCCGAGAAGGAGAAACTTAGATGTTAAGGACAGGGATCTAGAAATAGAGAAGGGTCAAGCAGGACTTTCGTAGACTCAACAGCTATAGATGCTTTTTTAACTGTCTTTATTTTATTTTATTTTATTTTATTTTATTTTATTTATTTTTTTAACAGTTGAAAGAAACTTTTGAATTTTAGAGGCTGACAGTTTTTATTTATTGAAATGAAATGTTTTTAATTCGAATAAGTTTTTCTTAGTTTAATTAACTCTTTCTAAGCTAAATTAAAGTGCTACTACGATCAAATTTGGGAATTTGTTTTTTATTACATATTTCGAAAATGTATGTAAAAGTGACTTACCGTGCCAAGTTTGGAGTCCAAATATGATCTGGAAGTGTGTTTATTTGCACGGCAATTTTCGTAAATGTCTTGCCGCCATTACTCGATTCAAAAAATGACCGGGAGTACTATTTGAAGGAGTTGGGGCGAGATGTGACGTAGAAACATCAACGCGCAAAACAAGGCAAACAAACGTGCCTAATTTCGCATGCAGGACGGGTATTTTTGGAAGCTTTTGGAGGTTCTTTCTTCGCTTTTTTGACTTAAAGCGAAGGTATGCCTGGTAGGCGTTGTGTTGTTCAGGACTGTGGAAACGTAAAGAACGATGAATTGGGGATTTCTATTCATAATTCTCCTTATTCGGGCAGCGTTAGATTAAAGTGGAAAAGGTTCGTGTCCATTCATCGGAAGGATTTCAACCCAGTGGGAAAATTTGCTGTGTGATCAGAGCATTTCACAAGGGATTGTTTTACGCTTGCTTTTCCGATTAAAGACATGAAAAGGAATTTGAAGAAGGGGACGTTTCCAACCATTTGGAAAAAATCCTCTCAAACACTATCAAAGCGGAGTCGACGATCGGTGAGTGAAATTACAATGTATTTGCGCTGTGCCTATCACCATTATATTTATTTCCCCATTTACCTGTGACATGATTTTTTCTGGCATCGTTGTTCAATATTCGTGTAATGAATGCTCTGACTATTTGGACTTGCATGTGTCTTCATACTTTTCTGCTTTCTTCTCATAGTTATAGTAAAACGGGCATTTGAGTTGAGTGGACGTGAAGTCAATTCCCCAATTCCCAGACCTTTCCACTCAAGCGTAAAATTTAGAAAAAGTGAAGCTACATAGAAATCCGGCTCTCTATTTTTTGAGAGATTATCTTGCTGTTACTTTGAGATTTTACAGTACTCCAAACTTCCCTCCAAGAAATCTTACAGCAAATTAAGAGTTACACGCGAGTCTTTTAAAACGACCAAAAATGGGCTTAGTCTGATTTCTACATTCTATAAGTTCAGTTACTGTTTGCGGGTTTTTTTTTTCGTTTGTATTTTAATTCTATTTTCACTGTCAGCAAATGATGCATACATTTTAAGGCAAAGATGTGGTTAAACCTTGCTTCCATTTCTAGTTTTGAAAACATCGACATAAATCTCAAATTTAAACTTGTTTTGAAGGGGAGATATAAAAAATGGTCGTACCTATTTTCATTTTTAGCTACTAAATGAAATTCTGGCTGGTCAAACTACTAATGAGGATACAGAGGAAGAAGACAATCCTGAAGAAGAGGTGATCTCTTTGAAAGGAAGTTCTGCACCTGAGGAGAGTGCTGACACTATGGGGGCTCCCAATCTCAACCCTGAGGAGTCTCCAGAAGTCGAGGGTGTTCTGAATACAAGTCAGGGTTCTTTGCTTGAGGTAAATCCTGAAAAGGAGGGCTGCATCCCTGAGACTGAAATAGGTGAGATAAGAGTTGATGCTGAGATGGCTTCAGAGGTCCTAGGTACTCCTGGTGATAACACAGCTCTCGAGAGCCAAGGGATTTCAGGCACTGATGAGGTTACTGAGACAATGCAGATCCTGGAGGCTCAGGGAATCGAAAAAGTGCAGGATATGGATGAAGTCATGCAGATTGATGAATCATTAACGATTCCTGAACTTGAACAGGTTTCTATGGTAGGCGCATAACTCTAATTAATGTTTATTTGCATCTTTGTATTATCATAACAATGGAAAACTACATGTGCAGTTATTTTACAACAATACTAAAACACAAAAATTCTAAAGTCTTGTTATTACAGCCTGTATTAATGTTGAAAGTTTGTTTTTTGTAGGATACTCCAACTGGACATGCTGGGAATTGCAGAACATGCAAAACCCTGAGGAGTGAGGTGACTCAGTTAAGGGGCAGGCAAAAGACTGAAGAGTAAGTTAATCTCCAATCAAGATCAGTGGGTTGAAACCTTTAAGAGCATACAAGAGTCGAAGCAGTTGCTGATGGTGAATGCCGGTGAGTCAACAATAATTGATGTTGATGAGTCATATAGGCATAACTGCCTATCTTTATATTTTTATTATATTTTATCAATATTTGATTATTTAATAATAATTAAAATTTCAATGTTGATAGAATTTTTTTAATTCCATTTGTTTAAGCTATTCAAACTGATCCATGGCCAGTAACAAATGAGACAGAGTTAGGGCTAGAGGATGAATCAGAAGATGAGCAGGAAATGCAGGACTATGCGTATGAGGAGTTTGAGTGTGATGAAGACCCTACATGGAGTCCTGAAGAAATCGAAGATGCATATAAAAAACTAAAGGAAGATGATGACTCGGTGAAGACTCATCAGATCCCAAGGTACAAAGATGCAAAATTTATTGCATTTTAACATCTTAGCTCTAAGTATCCTCCGGGAAGTGATTTAGGACTAAAACTAACTTCCAGTATGAGAGGTTTTATTTAGAAACAAGAGTACTTGAAATTTGTTTTTTAATTTACTCAGATAAGAATTGCAAAAAAAAAAAAAAGAAGAAGAGGCATAGCCAGCCCATAGACTGGAAGTCCCAGGCCTAAAAATGTTTGGTTTGTCCACTCAACCACTTGTAATAAATTATGCATCGTTGGGGTGGGCTACATAGCTTAAGGGCTCAAAGTTGTCATGTGTGCAATCAACAGAATTATTATAAAAAAGCATTTTTCAGGATGTATGTGAGAATAAAATCCCAACCCACAATTAGCCAGGTTTACAACAAGTTGAAAAACTGGCAACACCCTGAGAAAAACAATAAAAAAAAATAATCATTTTTTTTATTGTTATTTTATTATTTCAGATGCTATGATTAAATGAGTATTTCCTTTCAATCATTTTTTACAGGTTGGATCTACAAGGAAAAAACATTCGAGAGGAAGCGAAGGGAATTGTTTTCCTTTCCAAACTTCTTCTTTTGTTTCAGTTGTGCCACTTGTGCTTCTTTTCAAAACCCAAACTTTCTGTATCACAGACAGGTACCTTGTTAACCGTAGAAAGTTTCTGCAGAAACTGTAGCCAGACCAAAGTCTGGAAGAGTCAACCAGACCAGCTAGGAAAGTTTCCAGCAGGTAACCTGCTATTAAGTTTTGCAGTGCTCTGTGAGCCGAGTGAAAAGAAAGAAACGATACATTCAAACTGTTGATTTAATTTTAATTTTTATTACTTGTGTACATGAAAATTGGAGCAACATCAGCATTCCCAGCCACTAAACTTGAGTTTAACTGAACGCTAGAAGAACAGGGCTTCACACAGTGGGCAAGTTTGTCATTCAACAAAAAGCGAGTAAGTGGCTGAGAATTCTGAAGTCTGGCCCATAAAATTAATTGCTTACGGACAAGTATTCAAGCAACTACTGTAGGTCCTTCTTGGCCGCAATAGCATACATGACACTCTTCAAGAACAAACAGTGCATTTATTATTCATTTTCTTCATCTTCGAATCCACAATAATGGCCATTTTGACTCAGAAATTGTTTCCTGATTTTATTGTAGGCACAACAGGGCAAGGGGTATCGCCTGGAACTACCAATATAACTCCACAGCAGTCTTGTAAATTGGCGATAGGCGACAGACCTCAGGAATCTAGTTAGAGAAATGAGACCACTGTTAATTCAAGGAGGGATTGGATGGAGATAAATAAATACTCTTTTTAAAAATAAGCAGTTGGGGCAATAAAGCCATTTAGAAAATAAAAAAATGTGATTCTATGAGATCAGTCCACGGCGATAAGCTTAGATGTATCAATTATTCAATGCTATGTAAGGTTCGATCGTTCCGATACAAAGTCAACAATACCCCAACTTACTCATCATCACTTTTGTTGCTTTGCCCACGAACAGTTGTGTACGACTTTCCAGCTCATGTTTTTAGGCCCAGTGTAGCCACTTCTAATACGTGGCGGTTTAAGCAGACGCTTTCAAACCCTGGATGGAGGGTTAAAAAGCCATGACCTCTTCGCAGCGATCGATCTCCTTGCAGCAAATGCACTCCTGCGCTTTTGTAACAAGGCTGACAGAGCAGTTCGAGCACGAACACCTGCAAAATAATGTGAAAAATTCGTCAAACACAAGAAAAATACGTCTGTATAATTGTCTGACCTCTTCAATAAAACTATCGCATAAAATCAGGACTACAGCTAATCACATAGCAACGAAATTGTAAACTTAAACAAAACACATAGTCGCGTTCGTCACGCGCACGATTTAACGACGGGTATGTTGAAATTGGAAAATAAACATATAAATCTACATTCCATGATAATACCATACCATTCATTCGCTGGCACCTCTCCCGAATATCTTCGTTGAAACTGTTGTTCCTCTTCTTCTTCGCGATGAACTCTTTCGTTGTAGTCCGCGGCTTCTTCCTCGGTAGCAAGGGGTTCGCAACTGTCGTCGTACGGCGCAAATTCAGACAATTCCCAAATCACTTCGTCAACTGTAAAACTTTCTAGATCACTTTCAGATGTGCAGGAAGAGAATCCGACGGAGATGACATCTTAAACGTCTTGTTAAAAGGCTCTAAACTCACAAACTTTTCCCAAATGCGAATGTTTTGGTTGATGTTTCTACGTCACAGTGCATAAATCACGTGGTCAAACGCACGACCGCTTTGCGGAGATCTCGCGGGCTATTGTTTTGCGAACTTTGTAATGGCGGACGGTATTTACGCACTTTTCAGTGGGAAATTTCCAGCCCCCGTACGCAAGTATCGTTCCAATTTTTCGCTATTTGCATAATTTTGAACATATACAAAAGATTTATGTTAAAAAAACTCGGAAACAAAAACAAAAATTTTCGTCGTAGTAGCACTTTAAGTGCTTTTTATATCGACAGGAATTGTAAATAGTGTTTTGAATGAATAGTTTTTTCTTTTTTTCAAGCGAATTAATTGTAAATAGGATTTTAATAGTGAGCATTGTTGTCAATAAAATTTTCTCAGTAATTATTATTATTATTATTATTACAAACTGTAAAGCAACCATATTTACGTCGATAATTCGTGAAAGAAATGAAAACTGATAAACTTGAGGTCTATGATACGTGACGTAGATTCTAGAATTATTATTTTTATTGTTTTTATTTCATTCATTTTCTTGTAGCCGAATTTTTGAAAACATGCCTCAAGAAGGCCCGGTTAGAATTTTCATAGGAGGCTTACTGTCTTGGTTGGTCCAGAAGCTTGGCCTCATTGTTAAGCTACGACCCTGAGCTAACTTCCCATGGTATGGGAAAGGGGCCTGCATGTCACATATATCGCTAGCGAGGGAGGGCGCTGCAAAAGTGTGGTAGGTCAGTTACTCTCTGGAGAATCAGTTTACTGATCCTGCGTCTGGTTTAAGATTGTCACACCAAATTCAGCCTTTAATGTCCAGGGAGTTGGGGGGGGGGGGGGGGTGGGTGGCGGTAGGAGGGTCATTTGGCCTTGAATTCTCTGCTTAGGGCTAGCTTACGTCTCAAGTTGCCCCGAACATACAGGGCCTTAAGGCAGCTAGAGATGGCCAAGATTAAAGTGCCTTTTGATAGACCATTGTAAAAGTTTAATTAAGTCATATTAAGCTGTGTTGCCTAAACTTGCCAGCTGGTTTAGTTATCATAAACTGGGCTCGATTTATTTATCTTTAAATCATATTATTAGTTAAAATGACTATTTTCTAGGAACATTTCATTTGTAGCTTAATCTAAAATAAAACACAAACAGCGGTGATAAACATTGCGAGCTTTCGCAATTATATAGCTGTCTGAATTTATAAAAAGGTACCTTAGCATGACGAGATTCATAGACGTCTGAAATCGTAGACCCCTGCTGATGTTCGCCTATTGAACAGGCGAACATCAGCAGGGGAGCTCTGAAGAAATAATCAACTTTTTACGGCTCATTTGCTTGGAGGTGACAAATTCTCATATGAACTGGATTCCTGTACGTCAACAAGATTTCACTCCAACAAAGAACTCAATTACAAATTAGCCGCATTAGAAGTCTTTCTGCCGAACCGGAATGCATTTGCTTTTGTGGCTTCTCTTAAAATTCATTGTAGTTCGAGAAGAGTGAATTTACGCACTTCGTGCTGGGAAATTTTCCATTGTATTATTTTTAGCCCATGTATTACTAAATCGTGTTATAACATAACAAAAGTAAATCGCGCGCTCTGATTGGTCAGTTAGCCACTACCATTTGCCCGTGGGTGCACGCCAAGAAACTGAGCTAGCGCGGTAAAATTTAGGCAAATTCAACAAATCTCCTCTCCTGACGGTAAAATACACCAATGGAATGCACAGATAAAAAGTGGAAGTTGAAGAAAATACTAAGCTGTCGTTTTGAAGGAAAAAAGACAAAAGATCAAGCGACAAATTTGCCCTGGATGAATTAATCACTGTTTTCCTCGCGGCTAGAATCGGCTGAAGGAAAATCGAGCGAGCGAAGATTTAAGGTACATTTTGTGTGTTTTTTATAGAAGAGAGAGTCTGTTTGAAATGTAAATTTATCAATTAGCATTGTGTTATTGACTTTTTGGTCAAGCTGATGCTAAATTCAAGCAAATTTATTAGGAAACACGCTCAAATTCGAGACAGCTTTGTTGTGAAGTTTTCATCGCATCGATTAAAAATTTTAGTTGAGTTTAAACGGGCACATAACGCTGGAATAAGCGAATTTCATTTGAGTACAGAAACATTCTGGTTTTCAAATAAATTTTTCAAAAAATAACTTCTGTGTGTATTATTTTGTTCCTCAGTGTTCATTCATAACAGTCGTTCAGAGAACGGTCGAAAAACAAAAGCTTCAGCGCCGGCTGTTTGTCAGCGAATTTCAGTTGCAACTTTGACTTTCATAGCTGTTTATAGCTGGATTTCCCCAGACAGATTTCGATACAAAGCTAGTTAATTTCTTTTTAAAATCAGTGTTACCTGTTATTCTAAAGGAATTACAGTCAAATTTTCTCATTTCTACTTTACGTTTATTTCAAAAATTGTCACATAAATAAGCTGGATAATTATTTGGTGTTTATAGTTGCAGCTATAGTTTTCCCTCAAAGGTTTTACCCTAATATTAAGAGCAAGTAGGCAGATGCCATGAGAATAACGACAAAAGACGTTTTGCAATTTACCTGAAGATGGAGAACGGTTGATTCAGCGAAAGAAAAACTCAAAGGCAAGTTTTTGAAAAACATAGAACATGATTTGTTTACGCGCGGGCAGATGGCAGCATACATGAACTCGGACCGACGACTCAACCGAAGGCAAATGGAAAATAATGTTTTTCTGTTTTGATTATGTTATAAAAGAAATGGTAAACGTTGCAGCTGTGCAACCATGGAGTTATAGATGCACTTGGGAGGTTTGCTAAGCACTCAAGAAGCTAGAGTAGCACTCGGCTATCGCCTCGTGCGACTCTTACGCTTCTTTCGTGCTTAGCAACCTCCCGCGTGCCTCCATAACTCCATGGTTGCACGCTGCACGTTTACCATTTCTTAATTATAATTAAGCCATTTTCAGTTTGCTCAACGCTTTTTTCAAACACAATTTATCGCGAATAATTTCAATGAGGCATATAGCGCAGACTGGAAAAGTACTTATATTCTTAAAAGTTCAATAATTTCTTAAACCGTGGCCTAAGGTAGCCCGTAATGGTTTGAAAGTAATGCCACTGTATTTACTTCTAACTTTCTGCGATGACGGTGCAAAATTTTTCAGATAGTATTTTTCAACCGAATAGGCTGCTCATTTTACTGCGATGATCATGTTCACTTTCATACCTTCATCCGCAGTTTAAAACAATTTATGAATCATTTCATATATTTCAATTCGTGCTTAACCGATCTCCATAATTTTTTATAAACGCAACCTTTTTATGGAAAATTCACTCAAGGCCATATATAACACTAACCGCCAAACGGAAACTGCCTTATTGCAAAAACTTTTAAAATTGACGCGCTCCGTTTTACCGGTAATAAGGCCTCACTGAATCCGAATGGTGTTAAATTCAAACGTAAGCGAAACACCTGCAATATTTGAAAGAGTTCTTAAGCAACGCGATACAGTACTGGGAACTAAATGCATTAACAATGTCTTGAAAATAAAGCCCATTTTTGTTTCCCTCTGAGACAACTAGAAAATAAAATTCTCAAAGAGCCACAGCCTAAAAAGGCTAAGCTGCTCTGTTCCATCAAAAAGGCCAAACTGTTTTTCTTAATGCTTGACAGAGATTCAAACAATATCTGAAAGCGCGTTTTTAGTTCCCTCTGAGACACCTGGAGAATGAAATTCTCGCAGAACCACAGCCTAAAAAGGCTTAGTTGCTCTGTAGCATCAGGAAGGCCAGACGGTTTTACTTAATGCTAGACGGGGGTTCAAACAAAATATCGAAAGCGCAGTTTTAGTTCTCTTTGAGACACCTAGAGACTAAAATTCTCACAAAAATTAAGCCACAGCCTAAAAAGGCTAAGCTGCTCTGTTGCATCAGGAAGGCCGAACTGTGTTACTTAATGCTGGACATGCACTATCATCAAAACACATTCAAGGAAGTTCTTAACAAAACTCGATTTCAAGTGTGTTTTAACCATTTGACACCCGAGGTGAATAAAAAGAAGTTGAAAGTCGCTAGTTAGGGCTTAAAACGGACAAATTAATCGCTGGCAAGACACGAAAAGTTGCTCTTAACAAAAAAGGCTACAGATTTGTAACGAAATGAACAACATTTAAAAGCAAAGAAATAATGACGTTTCAGTCTCTATGAGGCTCATAGCGAGATGCCCGACTAAAACAGACTTAGGATCCATCTTTCTTGACCCTACAATCGGTTGTCTAAGACAAAACTACTTCAACTAAACACTCACAAAGCGTTTTTATACTTGTACACAAAATTTTTAAAACACGAGCGGCACGAAATATCTGAAATCTGTCTGTCAACAACTTCAAGAAATCACACAATTAACCACGTTCGCGGCACTGATAAAACTTTATCCACAACCAACCATGCACAATGTTTGCACACTTAACACGGAAGAAATATCATCAAACTACTCCCTCAATAACTCTCGCTTTCTCCACATAAGTCATCACATGTAAACTTTGCTCACACAGTCGATTTATTCAAGATCCCGGATGTACACGAGCCGTTCTGAAAGGGACACATAGAGGCCGGCCGTTCCCTTCCATTCATTCCAGATGTCCTCCACATCTTTCTTGATGGACTTGACATCCTTGTGGATAGCTTCCAACTTTTTATCTATCTTTTTCAGTCTGGGGTGATTTCGTCTTTGCTATAAATTGGCGCAAAAGAGCAGATACCCGCCTGGATGGTAGCACCCACGGTCACAATTAGACTTATCAAGCTCAGGGCATCTATGGCTGTCTTATCCCTTACTTTCACTTCATTTTCACCAAATGAGGCTGCAGTCTTAAGATCCATATTCTGGGCCTTACACAACGACAGGCTCAACACTAAAAGCAATAACACAAGGGTAACTTTAAGAACAGCCATTGGATCGTGCATGCCTAAAAAAAAAACAAGAACGAGAAGTCCAAAGACTACTGCAAAGCTGATTTAAGACAACGTGTATTGTTTTTTATAACAATATTTCGGCTGGCCATACCACCCTTCTTCAGGTTTACGGATGTTACTGAACTTATGTAGCAATCACAATATTATCTAAATGGAGAATGCTGCAATAAAAATTGTTTAAAAGGGAGAGGCGGAAAAGACGTACAACACAAAAACTGGAAAGGAAAAATACTAAAGAGATGAATTACAACAATTCATTACGGCGGTTTAGAGTAAAACAAAACAACTATTGATCCACACTGTAAAAAATCACAAGGAAAATAATAACATAATTTTCTTCAATTAGAATATACTAGATGTGACATAATAAAACAAACGGGCATCATCTGTTTGTTACGTTACGATGTTGTATCAAAGGTATTTCCTTCACTAGTTTGTAGCTTACAGGTCAAAACCGGCAAACCTCATGTTTTGAAAATTCCTTGATGTAGCTACTCTTATTACTACAGAATGCTTAACAAGAAAATTAATGTTTCGTTATTTATCATCCGTTTAAAATAATTCGCCGTTTCTGATTGGCTCAAAATTCCGGGCTAATCCCTCACGGTGCTTACCATATTTGGAAGGTAAAGGTAATTCATATACTATCGTTTCGATTGGTTGTTGCCCAATATAAAATTACAAACTTGTTTCCAGCTAGCGGCGCGGCAGCCTAGCTGTTCACGGCTATCCGAAGACGAAATAGTTGAATTACTGACAAAAAAAAAAAACAAACCCAAGAACACGCCAAACATATTTCTAGATGATATGGATGATATCTAGTTTTTGAGGAGTATATCCGCAAGGGAAAAAAAACAAAAACAAAAACGGATGTTCATTCAAATAACTGTGCAGAGAAACTGGCCGACGTTTTGAAGAAAGTCTACAAGGAGGTAGGGCTGTTATAATTACGAACTTAGAAATATTTTGAATGAATAATAAAACAGTTATTGAATTCGGCTTTAACTGAAGAATTAATCAGTTATCCAGCTCGGCCACACCCTCATCGATCTGAATATTTTTTTCAACATGCTTAGCCTCATTCAGAAGTTGTTAGAGATCAACTTGGGCCCTGGGGTTTATTCCCCAGTCTTTAAAAGCCCTTTTCCTGCAGATATCCACTTTAAGACCATCTTTGTGAATTCTTCCTTCTGACAGCGCCATGCAAATTTGGCAATAGAGCGGGTATTTTGGCATCCAGCATTTTCCAATGTTAGTTCCTTCAATGTCACCGAATCCTTTCCTTTTCCATTGAAGGTATTTGCTGTACTCATCCTTGTTACTGCTTAGGTACGTAATGTAGTCAGCCAAAAGTTTGGGGTTCTTGAAGTCACGGACATTAATGATGGAGCTTCGAAGATTTCCAGGAAGAAACTGGTCAAGTTTGTCTGTACCCATCACAACGGGGACCGAACCAGCGCTGAGGGCATGAGTGAGCTGATTATCCACAAAATAATCACAGTCTTGGTTAAAGAACACCAATGTAAATTTGTACTTTCTAGCCAATTCAGTTTTGTGTTGCTTAAAATCTTTGCCATATCTTGCCACGAGACCTCGTTTGTTTTTAAGACAGTCTCCATAAGAATCGATTGGGATAAACTTCATCAGTTGCTTCATGTACTCAGTTCGCACGGGCTCACAGTTTGAGAATGCGGCAAACACCATTGCCGTCTTCTCTTCGAAGGGAATAGGTGGGGTTAACTCAGGCATGAAAAAGGACGGATCCGGAAAGTCCGAATCTAAACGGTAACTTCTCAACAACTTGAACTTAGACATAAAGTTGGCGTCTGTCAGGGCGGGAGTGTAAACTGGATTTTCTCGAGTGAACAAGATCCAAGGCACAGAATCTACCGGAGGTGTCATATGCGAATCTCTTGCGTGAACGACAAAGCCATCTGCCTCCTTCACTCTGGAATGATCGCTAGTTACCTCGCAGGCAACTGGACATTCCCCCCTTTTCCACGCAAGATTCAAGTCCAACTTACTTCCAAAATACGTCGACCAGAATATGATGAGCCAAGGACTTGTTTGGTTAACTGAGGGGTGGGCTGTATTCTTGGTTTGCGATAGTGCCTCACCCGTGAGCAGAAGAAGCAGGGAGGACTTCAGGACTAGGGATTTGACGGCCATTGTATAAAAAGTCGAAAAATGCTCAACGCCCTCTTTTGATGATACCTGTAGAGAGAATGGTTCAGTTAACTATCGTAAGTGGCTGATTAATTGAATTCGACACAAACTGTTGGTCAGGTAAAATGCATCAGCTGTATGCTTTCGAGAGCTGAAGAAACGATGCGGTCGCAACTGAGAAAAAATAAATAAATAAATAAATAAATAAAAAGGAGAGAGAAGAGAAGGGAGGAAACAAAACCCATAAAACTACAAAATACAGTGTATAACGGTCAAGTACAGGTTGACTGCTGAACCGCTATACAAGTTTTTTTTTTTGTGTGTGTGTAGAAAGCAACCGTTGGTGTGGTGTGGGTATTGTTGAGTGTCTTTTAATCTTTTGTAGATTGCACCTGTCCGAAACTTTACCGTTGAAAATTGGCTGTAGTTCTAATTAATTAAATAATTGTTAGGTTACAGGTTTTGCCACATAAATCTCTATACAATGTATTTTAACCGCGTCGCAAGAAACATTTGGGCAACCTGTGGCGCTTATCCTTTGTCGTGCCAGACGTTCTAGAAATTTTCTCGTGCAAATTTCTGTACGGAGAGTTACGATTGCGACTTATTTGAGAATGAACGACAGGGGGAAGTTTAGTAAGAAGAAAACTGAAGGGAAATACTTCCAAACACTACAAAGAGGAGGAATAAAAAGTTTAGTTAGGATTTTGACCGGTGGGGGGCAAACGGAATGAGTTTGCCGAATGGCATGTGGCATGGCTTGGGGAATGACATAATTAGCTGAATGTAATATATGGAAATAACGCAAAGAAATAAATTAAACATCAGTAACTATCAATTTTAACATGGCAAATTGAATTTTGCACTTCAGCTGTAACCTCTAGTCTGAAGTGTCATACGTCTTCACCCCCTAACCCGTGGGAAGCGCGACTAATAAGGGTAAGTAGAACCTTTGTGGCTGTGTGAAAAAGGCTCATCGAGAGTGAGAAATCAAAGAACCCTTCGTGGCTTTTTGGTTGTCATCTAGTCGAGCCCGCAAAATCAAAAAAGTCGCTGCTTTTGGAAAATTGATTGGTGCCAAAAAAGGCTGCACTTTTCAGTCTAATTTATTTCTTTTAGTCAATCTGCATATGTTACATTCTGCACAATTATGTCATTCCGCAAGCCATGCCACATGCCGTTCCACAAAAACATTCCTCCTTTTACCCTCACCGGAGTTCGACATAACCAAAGAGCGGCGATTAAGGTGATATTTATACCGATCGAATTGCTATTGGCACTGAACAGTATGAATTCGAAGTTAAAAAAAAAAGTAGAAAACATGCCTATCCCGCCATCCCATATTAATTGAGCCTTTTCTTTTTTCAGGTTAACATTGGTTCACGAAAAACTGTAACTATCTTCTAAAACGGCATATCAAATTGTAAAGCTAACAATTTTCACCAACGGCATGTTTTGGTCTACTTTTGTGTCAACACTTATAGCCCAATCAGATAGACAGCTTAAGCATTAAGAAATATATTTTTGCTTACTTGCTGTTTATTGCACTGGACTGTCGTTTAGAGGTTACGTTAACTAAAACCGTTTTAAAGATAGACAATCTTATTAGACCTTGAGTAATGTAAACGTCAAAAATACGAGAGGAGCAATCCTCTACAACAGTACCTTTCTCTGTTTCGTTTAGACTGTGCTCTGTCGTCTTCTGAACCACTGCTTGGAACAACGGCGTCAAAACTGGAATTAAAGAATTACTAGTGAATAGATGATTACATCAAAGAGAATCGAATTTAAAGTTGACGGTAGTCAACAGAGGCAATGTATCTACGATGTGAAGCACTCTTCGAGTGTCCGCACGGCCGCACGCTCAGGCTATGCAATAACAAAGACGTTATTGTGGTAATGGATGTCGGTACGGAAGGCAGTCACGCAATGCTTCAGTAACTTGGACTTCCGGTCCCTGTACACCCCACTGTCAGGCCTGCCCCACTGTAAAATGTCGTCAAAAATAGCAGAGGACTCTTTCAAAGCACGGGTTTGTAGGAGGTACACTACATTAAGCTAGACATTTGCCAGTAAAAATATGTGGAAAACTATGTATATTTCAGCCGTTTGTTAAAGACATCAAACTGAGTTTGTCCTAGCCTTGATTTCTTCCGCTCTCGCTCTAGAGTTGAGGGCTCCTTTTCTCCGAACTGCGGCTGGTATTTGCGCTCCATTTGACCATTTGACTTGGTGGGTTGAAGGGGGTTTGATTTGGTTTGGGTAAGACTTTTTTTCCCCACAAACCTATGGAGGTAGAATTTTTCCCCAGGCATATAATTGTGTAACATATTTTTGTCAGCATTATAGACCATAAGATATATATTTTTTTCAGTGCAGGAATTTTTCCCCAGGTATTTCTTTGCAAGAGTTTTTTTTCCCAACGAAATCAGTCTGAGTGTTTTTTTTTCTGAAATCACCCATACCCCCACCCCCCCCCCCCCCCCCACGATGAGAATTTTCATAGGGGGCTTACTGCCTTGGTTGGACCGTATCGTCAAGACCCTGAGCTAACTTTCCATGTCATCCCTAGCCGGGGGAGGGTGTTGCGAAAGTGTGGTATGGTCAGTCTCTCTGGAGAATCAGTTCAGTGATCATGTGTCTGGTTTAAGTTTATCATGCGAAATTCAGCCTTAGAAATGTTCTGGGAAGAGAGGGGAGGGGGGGGGGGAGTGGGTCTTGGATTCTCTGCTTGGGGGCTGGCTTAAGTCTCAAATTGCCTCGCTCATATAGGGCCTTAAAGTAGCCAGAGATGACCAAGTTGAGAGTGTCTTTTTGATAGACCATGGTCAAAGTTAAGTTAAGTCAAGTTCAGCTGTGTGACTTGCCAGCTGCGCCATTAATCATAAATTCGGCTAGATTTATTTATTTATTTACGTTGAAGGCACATCATCAGTTAGAATGACCATTTTCTAGGAACATTTGATTTGTAGCTTAATCAAAAATAAAACACAAACAGCGGTGATAAACATTGAGAGCTTTCGCAATTTTTATTGACGTTTCGTTTGCTAGTCAGAAGAAAATAGGTTGGCAATATTAGGGGCAAAGAGTAACGTGGTTATCGCTAGGAGAAAAGCTGAAAAAAGCCGGGAGTTACTTTTGGAAGATTCATGGCTTTTACATGACAGGGAGTTCAGCTCCAACATGATTTTCTACGACAAAATGGCCACCGTTGTATTGTTTTGGAACATCAATATGGCTGCCGTGACGTCATGTGCAAATGCTCGATGAATCTACCCTCTGTTACCCTGCAAGTCTTACTCATATATTACATTGGAACTTTTCGTATAAAAAGTAATGTTAAAACTTCCTTTGGCATGGTTTAAAAAGTAAGTTCCGCTTTAGGCACAACTTACAATGTATATTAAGAATATATATAAAATAGTTTTACTTTTCATTTGCAAGCTATTGGGTAGATTAAGAATCTACCACGTCAAGTGTCGTCCTTGCTGCCGTGCAAGAAGTAGTGGTCAATTAGGGATTTAAAGCAACCACCACCTGACGTCGACCAAAACATTAACGGGGACGCCAAAAAAGCAACAAGTTTAATAACTAAAACAACAACTCTACACGTGCATCAAGCTTTTTTGTACATTTCTTTACCGTCACCGCACGACAACAACGTGAAACTTCTTTTCAATGTGACGAATTATATAGGACGTAAAAACTCAACGACCAATTTTTCTTTCTTTTATTGATTTTTTATGTTTTCTCTACAAATTGAACTCAAGCAAAACCCTCCTACATCTGACCAATTGATCCAGTTGACATAACCACTATTAATTTTAAAAGAACACGAACGTAGTTTATGAATGACATCCCCATTGCCATTGCCGTCCTGGTTGCTTAAACTCCCTATTTTCTCCTAAATGCTACGGCTCAAAATTTATTCAATAATTTAGTTATTTTTTCTAGGTCTGTGGACCCTCCAAAATAAATACAACGCGAATATAACAGACCACGTCTTCGCAGGACTCAGTAGAAAAGCTAGCGTTCCGTAAGCCCGTAGCACATTAACGTAAGACGAAGATGCTTGCCAAAGCACCAGGCAAACGAATACGATATGGGCTAGGCTCTTCTTAAAGAAGCTCACAATGTTACCGAGAGAGGAATGAGAATGACTTTTCGAAGAAGGTTTGTTGCAAACGGGTCGAATATTTATGTCCAAAAAATAGGCAAGGTACAGCGTCAAGGGCAAATGGAACATAACCAGCTGAAATAAGTGAAAAAGAAAACGTGTTAACAAAAGAAAAAAACGATTTTCTACAGAATTTACCTGTCTACGCCTGTGTACTTTTCAGAATCAGGGTTCGTACCCATGATTAAAAACAACTTTCCAGGGGCCTGTTTCTCTAAAATCTTGATAATTAGCTGTTTAGTTGTTGTTTGCATTCAAGATATCGAGGTTTAAACTTTAAAGAGTTCTGTTGATAATGTGCACATGGAAACAAAATGGAGTGGTTTGCGCTTTGTACCTTTAGATTTTGATCTGAATATTCACTTTGGGCATGAAAAGTTACTAGGACTTTTGAGAAACGGGCCCCAGCACCCAACTTTTGCATTTGCCAGAGGCAATTGGAAATTTGCAAGTGTTTTAGACAATACACCGTACAAAATGGAACCTGGAGACAACAGTGAAGACAATGCTTGATTTTGTAAAAACAAACAGATAAAACAAACAAAGCAAAATAAACAAAAACGTAGTGTACAGAAATTTTTCTGACTTTCGAGGAGTTACAAACATCGCTTAGGAATCTGCAGTCTTGGAAAGTGTCAGAAGACAATTCCAGGACTTTTCAGAATTTCCAAAGCCCATTCAAACTCTGTGTTTGAAGAAAAATTTATTAAAATAACCACACCTGCACGATACCGTAGTAATATGATAAAGAGCCTGGAATCCAGTGTCCTTTGACATACATTCCATGTACAAACAGAGCGCCAAGGTGACCGCGAGTCATTTCACCAACAAACCAGGGACCTGAGAGGAAAAAGGAAACGAAGCTCTTAATCCTTTAAAAAAGACAAAGAAGCCAATGAAAGCACTAATAATAATATCGCGCCAAGGTGACCGCGAGTCATTTCACCAACAAACCAGGGACCTGTGAGAAAAAGGGAAACGAAGCTCTTAATCCTTTTAAAAAAGACATAGAAGCCAATGAAAGCACTAAGCTTATTAATAATAATAATAATAATAATAATAATAATAATAATAATAATAATAACAATAATAATAATAATAATAAATTTTGAACAGAAATGAATTATTCATTAATCAAGTAAATCACACTTCCAATCTACACCTCAACAACAAAACTACCCGTAAGTAATTAAAACGTTTTAAGTACAGTCTATTCGAATAATATATTCACATGTTTCAAATTGTTTAAAAAGGATGTCTTTCTCTGTGTAAAACACGTACATTTAAAGTACGTGTTATCAAAGGCGCAAATTAACAACACTGACTATCATATTCTCAACACTGTCACGCACCAAGATTAGGTAAACCGTATATAGAAACCGTTAAAGAAATATAGATAATGCTATGATCTCGACTGCCAGGGACCAATTAGTTGGGTATTTTTGAGCATTGGGGAAGAGTTTTACCCTGGTCTAGCTAAACACAACGACGTGAACCCCAAAACCCTAAATAACATTTTGGCGCCCTATCTGTTCGACCAAGCTATCTCCGCCACGATCGATGCTGGCTATTCAATGTTTTTGCAAGTTATTGGTTATTCTACTCCTATCGCAAAAACATTTAAAAGAATTCGCTAGTGAGAAACTAAATTCAAAACGGGTTAAAGGACGTAAAACTAGAGTATCTTGCCAGACATCCAAAACAGATGATCCCTGAGATGAAACTTACAGTAAGTCACGCCTTTATGCAAATTGATGAAAACTTTGATCAAAATGAAATCATTTCTAATCTTCTGAAGTATCCCTCATCTGCGCTTGTTTCTATTTTCGAGTTGTCTTATGTTCTACTACAGTATGAAGTAGCTTTGTTCTTGATTCTTTAGTCAATTCTGTGATCGTTTGGTAAGTGCTAAAACTACCACCATAGCATGATCGCAAAATACAACTTCGTTCCTGGTTTTTTAACTCAAAGGTAAAAATTTGTTTTAATTCTGCAGATGCAATCAAGGCAAAGAGGGCTAACTAACAAAAACAGAAGGAAAGCAATATTTGCCACCATTTCGAAATAATAAGCATGCATGCACCATTTTAATACGAGACGGGGACTGGAGCCGCCGTTGCAGTGTTATGGGCATCCCCATTCCCCAAACTCTAGTGATATGGTCATTCCCTTTTCATATTACCTTAGCGATTTGGGTTAGGGTTAGGTTAGATGTATGGATATCAGTGTGGAGAATGTTTATGCGGACACTGGGGACTAAAGGGTTAAGTAGCAAATAGCAACCTGTTGTTTTGTTTTCTTACCAATGCCTGTGTAAACGCCGAATAAGAACAATGGATAGAAAAGATCATCCGCATGAGCAAGAAACAGCAGTCGATTCCACCACCTGCCCAGTACGCCACAGAGAAATCCTGATGAGACAAAATTAAACAGGAGGATTTAAGGTGGCTCGATAGGTTTTTTCAGGGTCAATACCTCCTGTGATTGAGCATAAATTACGTTGCCATCAACAGAGATCTGGAAAAAAAATGACCGCAACAGCTGTATAAAATAAAAACGAAAATTTGTGATGATCCAAGTTACAGTAACATCGGAGTTGTCACAGTAGCGAAATGGCGTCATTATCTATCTTACTTGCAGTCGTATTTCTCGGCATTGGGAACTTTTTTCCAACATCGTTCACGGGAGCTTTTTCCTCCAATTGCCGCCTCCGATGTTCGTGAAGTTTGAGCTAAAATCTGTCATAGCGTTACTGAGATATTTTGGAATTGAAGTTAGTTTTTTCTGGTCAGAAATGAAGTGGAACTGGACAATCTTGATCTTCGACTGTTATCTTTACAAACGGGAGAATGAGGTTTGCGAAGATGTAAGAACAAACAAACAAATGGGTAAAATACCTTTACAAGTAGAGGAATCACATTGTCTCAGGAAAGCCAGTCCAAGCACGATAATAAAGAAGAAAACGGAGAAAAGAACGCGGCCCTGCAATAAAAAAGCAACAGTTTCACTGTAAAATCTTTCATTTTCACTCCTGACCAATTAGTTACCACTTACTGAAGAATTTACTTCATTTTGAGCTTTAGTTCTCAAAACCCATTTCAAAAACCTTTAAATTAACGCTTCTGATTGCAGGAAGAAATAGAAGAAGAGCATTTGGTATGATATTCTTTGTTTGTTTGTTTGTTTGTTTTTTTTCGGTAACGACCACAGTTCACCATATTGTCCCTGTTATCAACGGTCGTTTGAAGAAAACTTCCTTTACCTGTGTAAGCCAAACTGGGGACAAAACACAAACAAACGGAAATACCAACACCACCACCACAACAACAACATGAAACTTTAAAACAGTTTGACATGTTTCATACGTTTGATTTTCGTAGAAATAGGGGCCGATTAAATCAGAGAATTATATCAAGCGCCAGTTTAGATTTGATTCATCTGAAGTTTCCCAGGTGAGCAGAGAAAGAAATGTGCCTAAGGGAAAAACTACATGTAAACCAACGGGAAAAAATACACTGACGCAGTTTCTTCGTTCACTGAACCGTTACTTTTCTAGTTGCAGTTCTCTGCCATACCTTATTCAAAAATGGTGGCAATATTACTTGTCTTGTATATTTACGTTTATAAGCCCTCTTTGCCTCGGTTGCATCCACAACAGAATATAAAATAACATTGGTAACCATGAAAAAACTTCGCATGAGCATGAAAGATAATCTAATTTGCCAGCAGTATGAACTAAGGTAAACTGCCGTCGTAAGGAATTCTCGTTTTGAAATGCGAGGTTTTTAATCGCGAGACACGCCTTTGAACCAGTTTCGATTCATCGCATCAACGGTCATAACCGCAGAGATTGTATGAGAAGGTTATTGGATGATACTAGAATCAGTGGATGATTCCTACCAGCATAGTAAAATCCGTCAACATAAGAAAGGCTGGGATGAGATCCAGTGCCGGTCGGGATCCGTCCAATGAAAATAACTGAGTGCGCGATTTGGTACGACCAGCAGAATCCTGTGCGGAACAAAAAATAAATGAATAAATAAATAAATAAATAAATAAATAAACACTTCATGTAAAAATAACTTTACAGAGGCGGAGTCTCTACACATGACCATGACTGAGAAAAATCTGGCTATCCAAAAAATCGCGCTAGGCCTTAGAACTTAGCCATGGTGTGCGTGGTTGGTCAAACTGGAAAAAACAATGGTTAGGAATATCCATTTCACCGGACACTCGTCTAGAATACTATATATATTTGCGGGTTGCATGTGGACAAAAACGTTTTTGTTACCAAATCACTCATAGCGTCAAACTTGAGGCTTTCATCACGCCTCCTAGATTAGGGCTTTCCAAAAAATTTGTAGTCATTAGGAATCACGCCATACTGGTTGCAGTCACCATTTCCCAGTAACAGTAAGATTGCCTGAGCTAATACTATAGAAAACCAAAGCCCGTCCCTAGGTAGATTTTATACTCCACTTCTCTTCCAATGGTAGCTAGTACACTAAGTACAATTGGAATCAAGGTGTCGGCCAATCATAGTAAAATCGTGTCCTGGACGATCTAACTGCAGAATAAGGTAATGTAAACAGTCACAGGGCGCGGGCGGGTAAGGGGGTTGGGGGAGCATAATTCCAGAGGAGAATTCATGCAGTTTTTATCTCGTGATTGGAAAAATCAAGGATGGTACTGTACCTGAACTTTGATCGTGATGGAGTGAATTCCAGAGGAGTACTTATCGGGGTCCCATTGACAGGCAAACAGTGGGCCTTCAACCTGAGTAGCGGGTAATTCAAGAGGGGAACCATCAATCTCGACAAACGTAGATTCGATAGGAGACGGAGAGAAAGCCAGAAACCTGTGACAAGTAAAAAATTCAGTCCGCGAAAATGAAGTGCACGCTAGAGTACGGAAAAATGTACCAAGGCCAACACTTTTTCAAGTACGAAGATGTTAATTGATTTATATTTTATGACGTCGGGATTGCACGACTTGAGATCGATCGAGAAAACGTGATTTCAGGAGCAAAAATACTACGCCAGTACTATTCGGTTTTATCAATAACTGATCCGTTTTCCTTTTCTTAAAATCATCAAGTCAATATTCCTCATTTTTCTTCACCACCCTGTGTCACTTACGTCACCATAAATGAATGGGAGTGTGTAGTAATCTACCCGGCCCTCCTCGTTTGAAATGTCCCACGTAGAGAGGTGAGACGGGGGAGAGGCGTTAAGATGCTGTATTCACAGGAGAGATTTTTATTGCTTATCAATCCCGAATCAAAACTCTCCCTTTTTCGCAAGAAAAAAGAAGTCGATTTGGAAAGTGAATTTAGCAATTTATCGGAAATCGCCGTGGCTTGTAAGAACTAATATTTTAATGACCTGATGTGGGTTGATTTTCTCATTCTCCCCAGCGGTTCGTGTGGCCGCATGATATAGTGTGCGTCTTTTGGGTTGGTGATGAGCACAACAGGCCACGTGTTCAACCGCACGTCCACAAATGAGATCAAGTCATGATCAACGGCCAGCACTCTGTAGCTGAAACAGATTAGGACGTGGATAAATTAATATAAGTATCAACTCCTCTCAAAAAACCCTTATGAAGACAGACAACTCAAGTGCTGCCTGCGGCTCTCTCCTCCGCGGAGGCATAAAGGGGCTTTGCGAGAGTGAGAGAGGCATGGCGCGAGTGAGTGCGGGCACGAAAATGTTCTGTCGTCTCGCCTGCACCCACTTTGCGTAGGGGAAATCCAATAACGCGTGAATAAGTATCTGCGGAGGAAAGTGGCCTGTGGCTATAGAGAAAAAACAAAAAGACCAACAAACAAACAACCAAAACAAAACTTCTTAGAAAGAAGGCATGGTTATTTTTAGGGTGCGTTCGATTGGGAAATCTGGATTTAGATTTTAATATCCGCATTTCGGATCTGCAATCGTACGCGAAATCTGAAAATGGATTTCGACGCTGAAATATCCGTTTTTGGGTTTGCGTTTTTTTTATTTATTTATTTATTTATTTATTTTTATTTCGCACACACAAACAATTACAATACATTACATTTGCAATTCATTACAGGTAACTGTTATCGTTTACAAAAAAGAAATAAATAAAAAGAAAAGGAAGGACAAAGTCCACCAAAATACTATAGTTTATATATTAACAATTAAAAGAAGGCTGCCTGCCTTATGGTCCTCCATCACCCATCTGCCCGTTTGTCACTTGTACTTTAATTAACTGGGGTTTGCGTTTTTACCGTTCGATTGGGAAATCCGAAAAAATTAATTTGAAAAACTGTCCTTAAGAGAACAGCGGTCTTGCACGCACACGCACAATTAGCAAAAAGAAGACCGTTGTTCACGAAAACAGTTTTGCGAATCCCTTTTCGGATTTCCCAATCGAACGGTAAAAAGGAAATCTATGAAATCCGGATTTGGATTTCCTAATTGAAATCCATCCAGAGAACGGATTTCTCGTAGGTGAAATCCGTTTTCGGATTACGCGAATTTCGCGTTCGATTTCAAAATCCGAAAACCGGATTTCCCAATCGAACGCAACCTTGATTTGCGATGTTATGTATGTCCTGACGGGTTCTTCTAGCCTCGTTCTCGGGCCAGATCTTGCTACCCGAGTAAGTAGAGGAGGCTTGGAACTGACCGAGCTCGAATTTCCTCGACAAGCTTGACATGTAACGTCACCTCCTGAGGTTTCCTTCGAAATCGCCGAGGACGACTGGGGACGAGACTGGCGTTCTTCGTAATAATAAAGTGTCCGCAAGGCGTGAGATGACTTGTTATGCAATTAATAAAAATGTTTATTGATTTATTCAAGACATATATATATTGGTGCAAATATATGTGAACGTTACTCTTACTTTCTTGTATCCAGCCAGTCTCCAAGCTCTAGTTCCAAGTGCCCGTCAACGTGTACAGCGTGCATTTTGGGAACAATTTCTGCCAGCGTATGAAGATGGCCACACAGATAAACGGCCCCTGATCTGAAAAGAATTATAACAGTACAGGTGTGTCGTAAAGGTAATTCAAATGACCTTTAGAGAATTATTATTTAATTGAGCAAACGTAAGGTAATTACGATATTAGATGACCACAGCGACACCGGTGAAATATGACTTTGCATCCTTGTAAACCTTTTCGCGAATATTTCAAGTTGTTCAAGGAACTAATCTTTCAGAAATTACGTTGTGGATGGACTAAGAGGGCTAGGAGACAAAGGACATTGAGAATCAACCTAGGTTAAAAAAATTAGTTAACCTGAAATTGAATTTGACCTGTAACATATACATGTACAAGTCAATCTGAATAACTTTACCTTAAAATCCTCCTAACATAGGGTGTTGTTGTGACCGAAAATGGATGATGCCCAAACCAAATTGTCATATTAAAAGACTTGCTGGCATCAGCCAATCTCTCCATTTCATTAATGCGTTCCTTAGAAAAAAATCACGAGGTATATCAATCAACATACTCACTTAAAGGAGACAGTTATCCCTTGAACAATAATTGTGTCTCCAGTAAGATACGGTCATCTCCCACTATCTTGACCCTACCTTTCACCCCAGGCCTGGGTTGCTGAAATGCTGGATAGTAAAATCATTTGCATCATCCACTGGACAGATATTTATCCAGTGAATAGTGTTATAGGAACCTTTTAAGTGACTGGAGACTGGAGCCAATATGGAGGGCAGGAACCATTAAGTATTGTTCTAACTTGTGAGTCTGTGGATGAAATCCTATTCATGTACCCCTCAAAATGTTGCATAACCCGCATTGGGATGGCTGGCATGACTGGAATGATTGTAATACTAAGCAGAAGTAGGAAATAATGGTTACTGTATGCAAAATTTTGGGGGTAAATGAGGTGTATTATGGGCAATGTGAGAATCGTGAGTTTCAGAAGGATTTATATAAAGTCATCAAAGCATACACCGTATTCACAAATGGCGGACACGCGGGAAAAAACTGGTGCCTAGTCATGAAAGCGAGGCGTTGGAGGATAAACAAAAATTGCGAATGAAGACTTTCAGTGAACTTGCAGAGTGTTAAGCGCGGATTCCACCTAAAGTAACTTTGTACGGACTTCTTTTTAAATACAATTACGTGGGATGTCTTCTGCTTTTAATGTTTAGTAGTGATTTGCTGTTTGCAATCAAAAGGGACGCGTATATCTTCAAGGAAACAGGATGATTTTGTAGGTTTCCGAAGAATCAGAAGCTCGACAAGTGGACAATCGCCGGAGAAAAGCGGCAAACATGTTGGCCCAAACTTCACATTGAAACCGAGTACGAAAGCCAGCTCACTACAATTCGGTGAAACAGAAATATAAACAGATCTTGGTGGCAAGAAAAAAAGAAATTAGCGATAGATATATGGCCTACTTGTTAACGCAAGAGACGTCTGCCGTTGAACAGAAACACAGTGAGTTCAAGTCGAGATGGAAAAAAGGAAGACAGGAAAGAAGAGGTGACGGAGGTTTCGATGAAGTTATGTTTGGTTTTTGTTTGCCAGGACGTTATTCTCTGGTCTTTATCGATAAAGGACATCAATTAGAACTATTTTTTTAGTATAAATACAGGAGCAATCGAGTAGAGCACGCTCAAAATTTCAACATGTTACTCGGCAAACTCGGTAAGCCGGCCGAGTAATTTCGTATTTCTTATCTTTGGGTGTTAAGAGTTTTAACTTAATGTTTCATAATATTTTAAAGTTGAAGAATACATAAATGAATAAAATGATGCTCTTCTTAAACGGATCCACACTCGAATTTAATTATTCGAAACAGAAGCTTGCCGTGTTCATTCCTGACACAAACATTACCTTAAAAGTTTAACCTAGTAAAATGTAAGCTTTATACTACTTTTTTACCAAGAGCTCTCTGAGATAATGCCCTAAAGGAGACCAGGCAAATAGCAAGCCATAAGATTCACACAGTACAGCTTCTAATTTTAATAATTTTTTTTTCAATTATTTCGCAATGACAAAGAAATCATGAGATTTTTAGTAAGCTCTGCCAACGTACCTCTGTAACAATTCACTCCAAAGCGACGGAATTAATATGATCCAAAGGAAGTTGTAAATACAGACATACATATATACATAGATATGTATAAAATGACACTGACATGAATAAATGAGCCTTGTGAATGAATCTTTCACCCGCTCTCGACTTGACCTGTTTTAGGTAATGGCGGAGGTCTCTTCCGTTAACAAGTAGGCCGTATATCCGTCGCTTATTTCTCTTTTTCTCGCCACCAATATCTGTTTTTAATCCGTTTTACAGAATTGTAGTGATCTGGCTTTCGTACTCGGTTTCAATGTGAAGTTTGGGCCAACATTTTGCCGCTTTTCTCCAGCCATAGCCCACTTGTCGAGCTTCTGATGCTTCGGAAACCCACAAAATCATCCTGTTTCCCTGAAGATATACGCGTCCCTTTTGATTGCAAACAGAAAATCACTACTAAACATTAAAGGCAGAAGACATCCCACGTAATTGTATTTAAAAAGAAGTCCGTACAAAGTTATTTTAGGTGGAATCCGCGTTTAACACTCTGCAAGTTCACTGAAAGTCTTCATTTGCAATTTTTGTTTATCCTCCAACGCCTCGCTTTCATGACTAGGCACCAGTTTTTTCCCGCGTGTCCGCCATTTGTGAATACGGTGTATAACGGTATTTATATCTCACCACCCTGACATGCTCATTTTGAGCAAGTGGAAAATTTTTATCTTGTCTCTCTGAATATTCAAACATGTCCTGTCATTTCACATCTTATTATTATTTTTTTTTCTTTTTTTGTGACGTCGTCACTTCTCTTCTGTATTATTTCAAACAATGCTGTATGCCACCACTGTATGGTCCGCGTGCTCCCAAAGGTAATTTGAATTTGCTGAGGGTTTTTCGTCTCCAAAAGTAAAGTGCACGCGTTATCCTTGACGCCGACACGCGGGCGAACCAGGGAATTCCCAACCAAGTTCCCAGATTGGGACTTGTCTCACTCTTCCAAATTTGGGATTTTTGTGGGTATTCTTTAAATATCCAAAACTATCCAAAAATGGGAATGCGTTATTTTTTCCTGTGCTCAGTAAACGTATTATGGACATAGCCCAGGAAACATGATGAATGATCCTCTGGTATTAAATTCGTATGTACTAATAATTGGATTAGTCGAAATAGCTCCTTCAACTTAGTCTGCCCTCGCTTCAAGCTTGAAACCAAAGGGGGTGGGGAAGGGGGGCCTACACAGTGTGAGGGTAGCAAGATTATGGAATACAACATCAATTTCCAAAGAAGAATGAATGTGTACATAATTTTAAAAAGGCCTTAATTAACTTTTATGCATCTTCTTAATTTTCTTTGTTCTAATTTTTATCTTTAAATGAAGTTGAAACATACATACACATACATTCATTTGATTAAAGAGCATTGACTATAAATAACTTCAGGAATAAATCATCCTTTATTGTGAA
This sequence comes from Porites lutea, assembly GCF_958299795.1. Taxonomy (NCBI): domain Eukaryota; kingdom Metazoa; phylum Cnidaria; class Anthozoa; order Scleractinia; family Poritidae; genus Porites; species Porites lutea. Next base: position 7,906,521 of record NC_133207.1, on the reverse strand, counting down.
GGTGCTGTTTCGTATGGTCGGAAGTTATATATAGGACCACAACTTTAAAGTAACGCAAGTAAGACACAATGCATCTGTTACCTAGTAGATACAATCTTCAGAATATAATGCATCCCTATAGCAACAATCCAAATTTTACAGCCAGCTTTTAATTTTAACGGTCAATCGTTGAAGACGCCTGATGAGTGTGGTTCTATAATTTCGGACCATATGAAACAGCACTGTCGCAACAAACGATGATTACTCCTGAAGCCTGAACTCCCGATGTCATGTACTCACACACACACAACACACACACATTAGGTATACCTACCGGATCGACATGGCCAAAGAAATTAAATGGTCTTTTGGGTCCCGGATCTGGATTGAGGTCTATTCCATTGAATGCATAGGAACCATACTCAGTTCGGTAAACAAACTGATATGGCTTTGAACCTGCATGGCCCTTTGGACCACTGGAAGAATAGTCCCTAAAAAAGGAAAGAATTTCTCCCTCAATAAATATTATTATTCTTAATTGCATTCTATGCCCCGTCTTACTAAAATGCATTTGATCGATTTTTTTGTATATGATTTTCCATATACCATATTTCTTCTTGTAACAGATCCCTGAACTACACAGCTTTTCATATCATCATCATCATCATCATCGTCATCATCATCAACATCATCATCATAGTCATCATTATTATCCTCATTGTCTTCATCATCATCATCACCATTATTATCATCATCATTATTATTACTTTCTATTTTTATTTGTTATTGATTATTGGACATTTTAATAAGGTAAGCAGAATTTTAGGCATCAGTTTGGGAAATTATAAATGCTGACTCTTCGTACTCACTTGAACATATTTTCAGCACTTGTGATTGAAGGAACACTGAATGCATCTGATAGTAAATATAAAGACAATAAACAATAAGTAAAAAAAATTAGCAAACATAATACATGGCACAATCACAAAATGTAGACACATGTAATGACACATCCCAATCATGTCATACATCTGAAGCCAGATGAGTGATCTTACTAAACCTATGAAGACAGCAGGTGACAACAATTATTAGTGCCAAATAGTTACAGGTAAACATAAGAAAACTGTGTAATTAGAGTGGAATACTGCATATTTGTCTAATGTTCATTTTACAACTGCATCACTCTTAGAAATTTTCTAATTTAGGCAGCTCAGTAGACATGTAACCATATTACAGTTTCAGTCAGACACACAAGACTTCTACAGAGTAATGAGTTTATGGCTACTGGTCAATCAATGATCAAATTAAAAAAGCTCAATGTTTACCCAGTAGCTGTGTGGCCACCAAGTTTAAACTCTGTTATTAGTATAAGTTTTACTAACCATGGTTTCCTCTTAGGTCTAACCATTTCGTTTTCTCCTGGACTTTTGTCTCTTTCAAGATACTGTTATATTCTTGCCATTCTTCTATATACTGCTCAGAACCACGTTTAGATTCATCCTTTGCATCTGTCAAATCACCTTTTAAAAGACAAAAAAAGGTTAAAACATGTGATTTTCATGACTTCTATAATATGAGACACGATTGAAAGGGAAAGGAGACAAGGCTGGGCATCTTAAATGACAGCTTTAATAAATAAAAAAGCATAAAACAATAATTTGTATCATAGCAGAGCTCCACGCACACGCTAGCAGATCCCCATACCTAAGAAAATTTGGTAATCTATCCATTCAAGAAATTTTGGTAATCACATGACTGTACGTCTATCTATATATCTGTCTGTCTGTCTGTACCACAGGGCAACCAATGTGAAATGTCAAACTTTCTAGCTAGTCTGGGAGCCTGTAACCTATGCTTAACTTGATAATAGACATCCATATTATGGTCAATTGACAGCTCTCAAAACAGGGTATCAACTGACCACTGTCACATGACCACATTGCTGTCCCAGGTGTCAACTCATCGAGGTCATGTGTTTTTTTACAGTGTTCTGCTGACCAGTCATTAGCTTTTAATTGATCTCAGGCTCAAGTTTATGTTTTTCAGTCATATGGATCTCTTCTAAAGCTATAAACTGTATAGATTTCTTTGCAATGGTTTAAAGTCCATTGTCTGAAGTCTATTCAAAATGCATTCAGGAGCTTCGCTTTCAGCTCTGACTAAATCTATATGTCCAATTAAGCTCTCACTAGCTCAGGGTTACTGGTACTCCAGGGGATGGGTGGACTTGGAGATAATTATATCATAATATGGCTGTTTGAGACGAACACACCCACATCCATTATTGCAATGGTGAGGAGTCTGGCAGTATTTTGGTTGAACTCCAAACACGAGAGTTACAACTATAACTGGCCAACAACAGAAAGTGTATTTTATTCAATCATATTAAACAAGGCTGTGCTCTAACGGCGCCCGGTCGCCTGAGGCAACTAACATTTAGCTTCGGGCAACTGAAAAAAAGTTCCCAGTCGCCCGGCCGGGCACTCTTGCTTCTAGTGCAATGTTCAGTTAAGTGGGCAGAAAAATTAAACACAACAGTGTTGGCTTGTTGAGTCAGAGTTTACTTAACCCTACAGAAAATGTTTTTAGGAATATTGAACAAAAGAAATGGGCGCACGCCGATGTTCAAAGGTCGTTCTGCATGATTTCATATGTAACATAATACATCACTTTGAACGTGACAAATGGCACGGATCAATTTGTACCACTTCTTAAAATAGTTCTAAAATTTTTTCTTTCAGATACAATGGTTTATTAGGTACAGTTTTTAGGAAAAACTGTTAATACTTTTCTGACAGGGGTAGAGCACAGCTGGCGACGAGGAGTAATTTATTTTTGCATAAAACTGAAGTTGCTGTATTGACCAGTATGCAAATTTAATATTTTTACGGTTTTTGGCTGTTGTATCTCCTTGGCTAAAACATAACTTATGATTGTTTTCTTCCCTTTACATTGTTTTAGAAACAGGGCAGTTCCATGTTGTCTTGGCATTTTACGTATTGAAAACTACATTCAGGTGCATGCATATAATTATAGGCTAAATTTAGCGGCCAAAAATAAAAACACGTAAAGAAGAGCTGGTTTACGCTTCAGCCGTATCCACGAAAAGCTCAATTATCCTAAAAGATTCACTGATAATATAGAAAAGAAAATTAAAGATGACTTTTTTTGTTTATTAAAACAATAGGTTTGGGGCCGCGGCGGTTTCACTGTTTCGCGCAATTTTTGACGGGAACTTGAGTTCGATCTGCCGCGTAAACTCAGTCACTTTATATTTCATGCTGCATTGATTCACCTTTCGAATATTTATTTTTAAGTTTAATATTACTGGTAAAAAAGCACAGTTTTCCTATGTTTGACCCTAAACATCTTAATGAAGTTTACGCAAACCTGCTGAACTTGTTGCTTTTCCCTCTTTAAAGCCTGAACAATTTGGCGGCATTGCTAACGTTTTTGGTTTTAAATCTGAATGGCACGAAAACTTTGATGGGTTTCATCAGACAACATGCGGGTTTTTGTCGCACCATAAAAGCTAAAATTACCAAGTTTGGTGATAAGCAGGCCAGTAAGATTTGTGTGCGTACAAAATACTTCTTCATCAGATGTACTCGGGCGACCAACTTGGAGACCTGGGCACCCCAGCTGGAATGGTTGGGAGCCCGAAGGGCTCCTCGAAGTTTTTATTCAGGCGACCAACTTTGAGGTCTGGGCGCTTTAGTTAAAATGCTTGGGAGCGCGAAGGGCTCCCTGAAATTTTCCTTAGAGCACAGCCTTGTTAAATGTTCACAAAATATAAACTACATGGTGATATTTCCTTACCTGTAGCTAAGACTGTAATGGGCTTGATTACATCTATATTTTCATTACAAAACTGCTTGAGATCTTTACCTCTTTGAGGTTCACGGTATTTACTGATGTGAATATCTGATACCTTGTGAATTAAAATAATAAGCTTAGAACAATAACATAATGATCTTATTGAGAAACATGCCATTTCTCATGGATTTTAAGAATATGCAACTAGTAATTACTATTATAAAGTAATAATTTTATTGTAATGAACTTCAAAGGTTATACCATACAAAAGTAATACAATAATCAATTTAATTCAGTAAATTCACTTAACTTAAAAATTCTCCTTGTGTGGTCTTCATAATACGGTATGTATAAAGGTTCTGAATGCAAAATTTGTATTTGCCACACAGAAGTTACCCTGATGAGCCTTTAATGCCACTAATTAATACCTTACATGTTCTTGGAATGAAGAAACTTGTAGATTGACAACAAGACGACTAAATAGGGTAGTATGGAGAATTTCCTAAATAAGTTAATTAATCCAACTGTAGGAACATATGGATTTGAAAAAAAGTTCCCCGCCTCAACAACCCTACAAATTCGGACTAAACAACAACCCTATATACTCGGAATAAAGAGAAAATACATCAACAAAAGAAGAGCGCAGATATTAAATGAAAACCTTTTTTTGAGAAAAACACCGGCCCGGAAAGAATCACATGATGCGTGTGCATTTCGTTCTCACCTGCACGAACCAAAATATATTTTCCATTTTGTCGCTCGGAAATGGAGCCGCATTTTCCCTCGAGTGAGGCTTGAGTGACTTGCCATGTCCGGTGTAATAATCTAGCAAAACAACAATAAACCAAGACGAAGCTAAAATGATTACAAGAAGGATCAGTGAGAGAAGACCTTTCAAGCCGACCGCCATGATGTAATTAGAACCTCGCTCGCAAGAAGGGAAAGTATCCGGTTTACGTGAGCCCGGAAATGACGTGTAAAATAAAAGTCCGGTTGATGACCGCCAAGGTTAACCAAGGTTTCTGAGATTAGATCCAGGTTGGATGAAAAAGAAGTAAATGATTATCTCAAGAGCTAAAAGTGGAAAAATGTTTATTAATTTATCTTATTTTGAGGGCAACACAATGTGTGGTATAAAACAAGGATTTTACATGATTTGGATTTCGTCATCTGAGCCGGTATGCAACCGCTGAGAATGGAGGGTAATTTGAACGGACAAAAACTGACGTGGCCGCTTGAGGTTGCTTGTGTTGTTTGGAAATAGCACAATAATGGCCAGTTTCGGTGTAAAACGAACTCCTACGGCTGCCTCCGTTATAGCAGAGAACCTAGATGTAGATGTTCATGTTGTTTGTACTGTTTTAAACCTGCTAGATAAAGACAACACAGTCCCTTTTATCGCTCGCTATCGCAAAGAACAAACTGGAGGTTTGGATCCTACAGTCTTACGGAACATTCAGACCCAGTACGAGCAGCTAAAGTAAGTTCAAAAAGAAAAAGAAAGGTGGGGACGGGGGTAACTAGCTGATTAACATTACGTTCGTAACGGGAAAATGGGGGTCAGCAAATATCTGTGGTTCGGTCGTTTTCACTGTCACGCAACATAAAATTAAATTGGAAACCGTCCAGTGGAAGAAGCCAAGAAAATGAGATGTTACAAAAGACTATTATATAAACAATTGGTCCAAGTCTCAGGTCTTTGTGGCCCACAGTTTCTGAGTTATTTGCCGAAACGTTTCACGCACCTTTGTAGAGCTTTGTATGGAGACGCCATATTGGTGCACCAATAAACAAAAACATCTGGAGTTCACTTTTCCTATAAAAGCTCTTTCTTTTCACTCTAGAACTAGCATACGTACGCATAAACACATCGCCTAATACTTGAAGTGGTTTTACTGCTGAAAATCAAAAGGAGAGACTTTTTCTTCAACGAGACACTGAGCATTCCTATGTTGATGTCACACACTGTGAAAACTCGGAAGTTCAAATTGCTGTATTTTCGAAATGAAACATGCTACGGGACTGGAAACTTGTACAAAGACTTATTTTTTGTTTACCTTCAACCTAGTGTAAATAAGAATTCGTAAAATCTCGCTATTTTGACTGTACAATTTGATGACGTCACAGTGAAAATCATCTATAGTGTTGACAATGATGATGATGATGATGATGATGGCGATGAGGGAGAGGATGATGACAAAGATGACAATCCCTCTGTGGGAATTGATGGCAATTCAGAGCGAGACTGATTCATCGTCCTATGTAAGGGGATCTCCGACAATCTTGGATTCTGGATTCCACATTGAGGATTCTGGATTCCAGTTACTGGATTCCAGTATTTTTCTGTAGAACTTGGATTCTGAATTACAATCGTTAGTGGGATTCCAGATTCCTTGAGCTGTATTCCAGATTCCATAAGCAAAATTTTCCCAGATTCTGGGTCCACAAGCAAAAATTTCCTGGATTCTGGAATCCGAATTCCCTTACATGGGGCGAGATACACTATATAATAGCTGTCATTAGTTCACACAGTAAATTCTCTAATGATGGAGAGCCACTGTTGAGATTTCCTTGTGTAGTAGTTGCCTAGAGATAGAGGATGTCTGTTAGCATGGGTTTGATTATTAATATTGGCAGATCAATCCAAGATCGGGCAGCCTCAGTTGCCAAGAAGATAGGAGAGAAGCTTACTCCAGAAATTAAGAACTGTCTTAACAATGCTCTCACAATGGAAGAAGTTGAAGAAGTGGTAAGGCTTTTTTTATTGATTGTCTTGTTAATAATTATAAATGTGGCACAAGCTTTAATTAGTGGATTTTTTATTTATAACTCAATCTGAATTGGCTTACAGCTGCTGCTTAATATTTTCTGCCTGTCATTGGATAAAATACTGTAAAATCAATAATTTGTCTCCCGTCAGGTGAGCTTGTACTTTGATATACAGTGTATGAACTTTCTTCATCTATTTTCTTCTGATTACGCAACATAATCAAAGTAAAAGAGTGAAGAAAAGATTGCTTGATATTTTAAAGGTGGAATTATCAAGTCCAAATTGGGTCAAAGTAAATATTTATTTATTTAGTTAGTTATTTATTTTATTTTATTTTTTACTCAGTGTTTATCCAGGGACATCCAATTTAGCAGAACTAAGTTAAATGGAGCCCTGATGCAACGCAAAAACAAATAAGTTACGAAGACAACATGTATCACAGGTGTTACTGTTTAAAATGGTGCTTTTAAATTTTATTTTCTTTTGTTTTGGCCTGTTTGTATGGTAATAAGTTTGGAACAAAGGAGAGAAAATTTAAACCTTCAGGATAAAATTAAACCACAACATATACATTATAGTACTTTTTTGTAACAAAGAATTGCATAGTTTGAAAAGCGGGATAACTGTGAAGAAGTAAATGCAGGAAAAAATTCAGGCCTGCTGGGATTTGAACTGTAACCAGTTGGCTAGCCAGCCAACTGGGAGCTGATCATAACCAATTTTTCATATTTAGGTTTTTTTTTTTCACAACTGTATAAGTTGCAAATTTAACTGTGATGTTTTTCTCAGCATTTATGTATTACACTTCTATTATTTTCCAATGAATAGTATGCACCTTTCAAGAAAGGTAGTAAAGGATCTCATGCTGAGAGAGCAAGACAGCTGGGGCTTGGTCAACCTGCTGAATGCTTGTTAAAAGATCCAAAAAGTGTTCAACTGGAAACATTGGTCAAACCAAACACAGAAGGTCAGTCATGTCATGCAAAGAACAACCTAAATTATCTGTGGTATAATGACAAAATATTATCGACCACAGTATGACTTGTGGTTAAATGTAATTTAGGCAAAGTTAAAACACAAGACAATGCTGGCTCTTGTACTCCATCACTAATATTATTGGATAGTGGTGGTCTTGGGCATTTGTAGGACTACTATGAATTGACAGCGCTTTCCTTGAGGTCACGAATACAAACCTGTATTTGCTCATGTTGCTTTTGCATGCCATAGCTTTAGCCGTTTTTGCTCCGAGCCCTCCCTTTCTTCTGGATGTCCTTCAAAGGGCAAATATCTGCAGATTTTTCCATTAATTTGAGTTTCTCACTTGTGATGGTGCCTGGTGGTTGCTGCTCACATGGTCGTCATGGTTACCATCTAGGCTGGCTTGCAGCTCCCTTCGTTTGACCAGGCACCTTCCTCACACCCTGACTGTTTGTTGATGGGTTCAATAGACAGAGGAGTACAACTCTGATGTAAAAAAGGGGCAAGTGAAAGACTGCCAAAATATGTGCACTAGTGTACATGTATAATGAGTTATTGTGGTATTGAGCTTGCATCAATCTATACACAGTCAATTTTCTAGTACGTTTTTTTTTTTGGTTTTGTTTTGTATTTTTTTTGAGTTGCCTTCGGTCTGCAACCTCTTAGGAAGCTTCCAATATATCACTAAAACTCCAATCAACTAGATTAACATACAGTGTATATATGTTAGCAGTTACGTAGTTATTATTTTTTTTTTTAGCTCAGGCAGTTTTTGTTTTTGTTTTGTTTTTGGGTATGGTAATGTGTGCTAATAAAGTTGGAACAAAAGAAAAATAAAAATTACCTGCGATAAAAAATGAACTATGACATTTATGACTGTATAGTGTTTATCACTTCTGTAGTTCATTGTCTCTATTTTGTTAAACAAACAAACAAGCAAAACCAACAAAACAAAATCAGACTGACAAAAAATGCAGAATTTGAACTTACAATATGTGTACACGTACGACGTATTCGATATATGCAGGTTTGCCTACTTGCAGGTGTGAAGAATATCAAGCAGGTGTCACTGGGAATACAACACATTTTGGCTGATGTCATTGCTAAGAACAGTGAAACAATGAGCTCAATTAAAAAGATGTAAGTGCTGTTGTTTATTCTCAGTTGTTTCTACAGTTGAACCTCCATGTGCGACCACCTTTCGTGCGCAACCCCCTACACAAAACAACAAAACTTTCCCAGTCAAAGCCTCACAGCTGGAACCTTTAGAAAATGACCACCCCCTTTAAGCGACCGCAATCACTTTTTGGGCCTTAAAGTTTAATTATTTTCTATCGTTTTGGACCTCTTGTAAGTGACCACTTGACATTCTCTGATCTCTATGTTTGCTCCCTCCTGTTAGTGACCACTAAGTCTTTGCATTTGGGATGGCCGCTTACGGGAGGTTCAACTGTACTTCAATCATGTTGCCTAACATAGGCTAACCCCACCCACAATGACATGTTCCATTCAGTCAGTCATTTCAGAAGTGGACTTTATAGACATGTAACACAGCAGTATTTGATTGCTTTGGAAAATAATAAGTCACCAAAAAGGGAGAATCGTGTTTTGTACCCGAGGGACACCCCTTACCCTGAACCCATATTCCGACAAAAAGTTGTGCTCCTTCCCTCCCAGTGTTGATTATTTTTCTTCTGACATGCCAACTGTCCCAACTATAAATGTGACTAGTATTGTAGGTTGGTTCTCAATTTCCTGTGTCTCTTAGAGAATAAATTTAATTTTGACCTATAACTCATCTAAGATGACCATAAGTCAGAAGAACTTGGAACTAAGGATGAAAGATATGACGCATACTGCATGGTTAAACTGGGTGCTGTTAGAATCTAAAATCTGGGGCACAAAAAAACATAGCATAGATACTGTAAGTTTATCAATTGTTATGCTTTTTTTCCCCAAAATACAGCATGGTCAGTTCATGCGATTTTTTTTTCGAAATAAAACTGTTCCCATGTCAACCCTATAAATCGTTTCATTGCACAATAATGCCAGTTGTGGCAGCTTTTAATAAGTGCCCGCATATGATATAGGGTGACCCTGGGATGCCTGTGTATCAAGGAGGTCTAGGAGTTATTTTAAAAAATGTGTCACATTTACCAGCTTGGCTTACATAATATGCATGTACCCGTATATAATGTGAAAGCCGTATTAATTTATAATGTGTAATTTTCTCCAGGTTGGAAAAACAACCCCTTCAACTTGAGTCAAGTTTGTCTCGTTCAGCCGCGAAAGAAAAGAAGGAAGGTGGAGGAGACAAGAAATATGAGCAGTATCATGGCTTCAAACTATCAGTTTCTTCTGTCAGAGCTCATCAAGTAAGTATTCATTTGTTCAACTGATGGCCCCATTCACACATATTCGGACGTTTTTAAAACAGTCTTTCGTCTGTACACAAGTTTAATCGTGTGGACAGACGAAAGAGCGTAGGTTTGATTTCCGAATACGATGATGTCATCCGTATTATGCCACTAGCATTATGCACACACTGTAAAGGTTGATTTCCACTGTCGCTTAATTTTCACGTTCGTATGCACATAAATTTTACGCGCGGCCTTTCACATATCACCTCTATTTTACTTACACTCGTAATATTTTTGTGCGTATACACGTGAAAATTACGCGACAATAGAAATCCACCTTATTGGTTGATTTCCACTGTCGTAGAATTTACACGTTCATATGCACGTAAATTTTACGCGCGGCCTTTCACATTTCACCCCCATTTTTTAAAACTTACACGCATAAAATTTTGTGCGTATCTACGTGAAAATTTATAATACGCGACAGTGGAAATACACCCTATGTGTAGATTTCCACTGTCGCGTATTTTTCACTTTCGTTTGCAGGTAAATTTGACGCGCGTCCTTTCACATAGCACCTCTATTTTACTTACGCGCTAATAATTTTTGTGCTTATGCACGTGAAAATTACGCGACAATGGCAGTCCACCCCATGTGTTGATTTCCAGTGTTGCGTAATTTTTACGTGCGTAAAATTTACGCTCGCAAATAAAATAGAGGCAAAGCACGAAACGTCGCTCGTAAAGCGTAAAAGTTGAACCTTGCTCAACTTGTCGTTTAAGCTCAGCACTTTTTATCTTGCCTCTATTTTATTTACCTGATTAAAATTTACGTGCGTTAACATGCGTAGCCACAAACGCCTTAGTGGAAATCAACCTTAAGGGACGCAGCTATCGTATTCCCATCATTTTCATGTGAATGGTCAAAAATCGATCAAATACGCTGCGTGCGGACGCGTAGTTTTTTGAAAACGGAAAGGATTTTTCCACAGCTTAAAAAGTTAGAACCACCTTGCAAACAATATCTCAAAGCAGCCCACGCCAGGGCTGGAGAGCGCGGGGAAGAAGGCTTCTCAACAAAGTTTTATACGGAGAGGTTAGAGGCTCCGCCCAGAGGTCCAAGCCCACATCCTTTTCTTCGTGTTACACATCCGCTTACATTTCTTAACACCACTTGAAAATTACAACTGAAATCGTTTGACAGCAGCCATGGTGATGTTAGAAATTTATTGTTTTCAATATCTAGGCAATTGAACATGTTTTTAACTTGATATGTTTTTTTTTTTCAAGGTACTTGCTCTAAACAGGGGAGAACAGAACAAGGTCCTTACAGTCAAGCTAACCATTCCCAAGAACGTAGAAAAGAAGTTCCTCGTTCTTCTTCGTAAAACATGGGTGCCCTGTGACGCGCCAGGTACATCGTGTATGCTTACATTCTATGAAAAAGCAGTGAAGTACATGTACATTGTCTACACTCTCATAGCAAAAGAAAAGTAAATAAATATTAAATGAATAGCTCTCGACCAATGAGTGCGCGAGAAATTACTTGCCATAAAGAGACTATAAGTACAGTAATAAAGATTCGTCTGTCGTTGGAGCCCCTTGTAGATGGCCAACCTCGTTTTTTTTTTTTTTTCTTGTGGAAGGCGGGGTGGGGGTATTTGCGGTAGCTTTGACTTTGTATAGCTATTTTAACTACATTGTACAGGGGTTAACGTAGTCAGATTTAAGGGCCTCAAGCCTACGGTACGTAAAGTAGTGTGGGTAGGTCGTGCCTACTTTGTTATTCGTTTACAACATGTTTTTGGTTGTCATTGCCATATAATGGTGTAAATCGTAACAGAAGTTTACGTCAGTGATTTTTTGACATTGTTACTCAGTGGCTGAGTTTATTAATTATTTAGTTATGTTTTTTGGAGTTGCCTATTTTGCTATGCTTTTTGGTATCGTAGGTTCTTCGAGTACGTTTATTGAAATAGCTAAGCGTAGATGTATGTCAGCATACAATGCATATATTTTTTTTGGCTATGCGGCTTTTAAGTTGTATCTCATTAGACCTTCCTCTGTTGCAGGAAACATCAAAAAGTTATTTAACGCCGCAGTGGACGATGCTTATAACAGACTTATTAAACCCAAAGTCACCAGACAATCCAGGTAATTTGTCTTTTAACATCATGCGCTGAGGTCATGGTTGTAGAGGACTTCCTTGACAAGGTTATAGTATAATCGACTTCAAGGCATTTATCTCCAAAATTCACTGTACCCTTTCGGCCAAGCTGAAACTAAAGCACCGTGCAAGTAAAGCTAATAATTCAAATCTGCGTGGAGTTCTAGTTAACAGGTTTTTTTTCTGTATTAAAAGATGACGAAGTGTTGATTTTGTGATATTAACTACAGATGACCAGGGCACAAGAGAAACTGAGTCGTCATTTATTATTGCTTTTCTTGCTCCAATTATTTTAGGACGTCGTTAACCAAACAGGCAGAAAAGGAAAGTGTTGATCTATTTATGATGAACCTTTATCGTCTTCTCCTCACCCCTCCTGTCAGGGGAATGAGCGTGCTTGGGCTCGACCCAGGCTTCTCTCATGGATGTAAATTAGCAGTTCTGAGCACCACTGGTGAGTTCAGTAATGCATGTTCAATGGCGCCTTAATTTTACAATTGTGTCGTTGGCTAATTTGCTTATTTTATTTCCTGATTTCATTTCATATTAATGTGCCAACTAAAAGCGCATTTGTTCTTGAAACAAAAGATTCCTCTGTTTCACTCGCGTTATGACTTTGAATAACAAGAACAAAGTTTATATAAACAGTGATGTCTTCTTGTTTAGGGAGTAGAGAGTTCAACTGAGATTTGTGCTCAACGATAGCTGTTACGCCCACTGTTACGATTTTGTAGCTGGCCTCAGGGGTCTGTTATACAGCTGCTGTTGGGAACAGGTAGCAAGCGAGAGAGTAATAAGGGGGTATAGGGGGGAAGAGAGAACTTCCCCCTCACTAGACCAATGCATGCCCCCTCAGGGAACTGTTCACTGGGTCGGTTCAGTAGAAAGTGGAAGTAAAGAGTATTTTTCCTGCATGTTGTAATAAGAGGGAACACTGTGCACACTACATGTACCTTCCTTTTTTTACAATTTTGTTCATGCATTTAATGTTTAGCTCTTTGGATAACTAAAATTGAATCTTGGATTACAATTCTAGTGGGTTCATTGTACTATAGGTGAAGTTCTGGAGACAAGGGTAATCTTTCCATTTGGAAAGAAGGCAAAAATTGAACAAGCAAAGAGCACAGTGGTTGACCTCGTTAAAAAATACAGGTGAATACGAACAGGAAGTTGAACAGTGATGGTTGATGGGGGAAAACAGCAATCTATCAGCACTTCTAAAAAACTGTCTTGTACACTTCATAAATAAAACAAGAGACAAAGTAAGAAGTTCTGAATGTATTTTTAGTGCTATTCTTGACCGTTAAATGAGCCTTCATACAAACCGTTGTAATATTTCTGTTGCGCAACAACGATCCTCATTCCTGAGCCCGGGGTACCTGTGATACACTCAGAAACAAAGAATGATTCCGGGACTTCCTGATTACCAACCTCGTCGCCAGGGTCTTCTCGTTTTCCAATAATAACAGCGGCCGCCATACTGGAAACAAGAAGACCCTGGCGACGGAAGTGAATAAGTAGGAGCAAGGACTGAAATCCTCTAAAACGGAAGTAAATATCCAGGAGTGAGGACTGGGATTTAGTTCACCAAAACCACTCGGCCAACGGCTCCGGTGCGATGTTCGTTGTGGTGAACGACTTGTTCCAGATCTGTGCCATTACTGTTCCTACAATACCGGATGGCTTTTCGTTTCGGCACGAAGAACTATCCGGTACCGCGTGAACTTAGCTTTAAGTTACTACACCTAGCTATCTTCAAAGTTACTTTAAGTTACACAACTTTCGCATTCTTAACTATAACACAAGAAACGGTAAAAATTTAGTTTTGGAAAAAGTAAATCTTACATGTAAGTGCACGCACGCAGCAATCATTCTTTTACAAAGGAGCAAGGATTTTTAATAATTTTGATAAGTCTTAATTCGTATTTACATTATATAAATAGTGTTTTGCATAAACTTTAACTTTTCTAATTTGATAGTATTATTGTCAGTCTTTTTTTTTTTCTTTTTTTCCTTTTAGTTTTTTAGCTAGATTTTGATTAGCAGGGCCCGCATTGATAGCAGTTTTTTTCTAAACTGACGTAGTCATCCTGGGTAAACACGTTCTTTATAATTACCACACAGAATTGTTTCATTGCAGATGCGATTACGTTGCCATCGGTAACGGCGTAGGATGTCGCGATGCAGAAACATTTATCAGTGAGCTCATCAAACAGCGTGCATTTGCACCTCAAGATATCGCTTATTGGTAATAATAATTCAATATTATTAAACTTGCTTTGAAGCGGACAATTTCCTATTAATGCAATTACCCGTGGTGAAAGTGCATTTATATCATACAACTGGTGGTTTGTTTTTTGTTTAATTTAATTGTTGTAATGTTGTTGTTGTTGTTTGTTTGTTTGTTTTTTTTGTATGCACTTTTCCATGTCCTCTTATTCGGGAACTGGAAGGAAGAGAACTCTATGGGATTTTGACATACTCCAGGGATTTCAGTCATTTCGCCTTGCCATTTAGCGGTGGCAGATTTTCAAAGGACAATTGTAATAGCCTACATAAGAGGCGTCGAAAGGAAGGGAGTGATCAGCATGTCACGAGCACGGGACGGTGAAAAAAAAGCTGAGTCCCCGAGAGGAATTGAAACTATGACCTTCCGTCTACCGGTCGGATGCTCTAACCACTGAAGTACGAAGGACTCGTGGCGAATGGGCCATATACAAGATTCATGTATGATATGCGTCCTGCGTGCTGCTAGGATCAGCAATGTCGAAATCGCCATGTGTGTTATAAAATGAAGAAAGATGGTCAATTTTAAGCTCAGTGAAGAAATGAGAAATGATGTGATCAACATGTCACGAACACGGGACGATGAAAAAATCTGAGTACCCGACAGGAATTGAACCTCATTTCTTCACCGACCTTAAAATTTACCATCTCTCCTCCTTTATCAAGGACATTTTTTAGGGTAAGCTGTTGTATGTTAGCTGGCTACTTACATGTATGTGCGGCTCCAATCTGCCAAAATAACCTCTCAAGAATCTTACTATTTATGTTTCGTTTAGAAGTTTGTTCTTGGCATTCGGTCCTTATTTGACTAACCTAAACTAAACTTGACTAAATATGTTTATTTTTTTCGCCAAAAATTGCTGTCAGTTCCTCAGGCCCAAAGTGGCCGTGGACAGTCAGTCCGACCGGTTGAACCATTCAAAGTGGACCACCTTCAAAGCTGGTCGCAAATGTTTTGGTTGGACCGAAACGAAATGGTCCGTTCCATTTGATTTATATCCGGAAAGCGCACTTAGTTCCCTATATCAATCACACTGGTCTTATCCTCGATCCTGCAGTTGCCTCATTAAGTTCATTTTAAGGCAGCGTAATTACTGTCTAACAGGGACGATCAATAAACAATCAGATCAATGCAAGGTTACAACGTGGATATTACGAAGGTTACAATTTGGAATTGTCTGTTTTTGTTTCAGTATAGTAAGCGAAGATGGGGCCTCTGTTTACAGTGCCTCTCCTGAAGCAGCTACTGAGCTTCCAAGCCTTGAAGCAAGTCTCAGAGGAGCTGGTAAGGAGAAAATTTATTTACTTCCGGTCTCTTGGTTTTCAAGATGACAAAAACAAATAGACCAAAACTTCTATGTGTACATTTTTTATTAAAGGAAATCTCATTGAATCACGTGTAATATTCAAGATTCTTCATGGACTTTCTCCGGCCTATTTGTCGTCCCTGCTACAAGAATATCATCCACCACGTAGTCTACGTTCATTCTCCGAATCGCTTCTTACTGTCCCCACTATGAATTCTGTGACACACGGCCAACGTGCGTTTTCCTTCTGTGCACCTGCATTACGGATCACTCTTCCCTATTCTCTTAAAAATGCAGCTTCCCTTTCGTCCTTTAAATCTGCCCTAAAAACATTCCTATTTCGGAAATTTTATTTTTAGTAACGAGAAACATTATATAGGTTTTTATTTTATTTAAATTTATTCTATATCTGTAGGTATTATCATTTTTCAATTTTAGAATCGACTGTTAGTATCATCATTACGTTTTATTTTATTATGACATGTAAGTGCATTGAGATTCTTAAATGCGCTCATAAAAACCTTACTATTATTATTATTATTATTATTATTATTATTGAAAGGTCAGTATTCACGGGTAAGTAGTCCAGAGGAGGAAAATGACAATGCTAAAAATGACTTTGAAAGCTCTTTATGACACTAACTTTTCAGATTATTTGTAATTGGTTTACACAACGTTGACTCCTATAACTTGAGATCTTCAGTAGCCCCAACTATCAGGGTTCCTACTATTGAAAACAACACTTTTCACGACCTGGCTACCTCAGTTTTCAACCACCTACCTGCTGAGGTCAAGAACATAACGGAATACCTTGATCAGTATTTATTTTGTCATACAGTAACGTACTACGCTTTCTTCTTTTATTAATATTCTTATAGAAAATAATGTATAGATTCAGCCAGGGCTAAAAGGGAAGCTCTCTTTGATACATGTATCTATAGTTTACTCAAACAAAATATAAAATCGTGTAATGCTAAGCGGCGACGGCAACGAAAACGGCAAAAAAAAATCCGCTCTTATTAGCAAAAAACAACTTTGCACGTGCAGCACACTTTTTATTACCCTGCGAACAGTCTCCTTCGATCTTCCTAGATAAGTCGGGAAGAGGAAGGAACCTCTGCCGACATCCTCAACAATTCATATTGAGCATGCTCCAAATTCAAATTTTTCTGCGACGTCGATCAAACCGTCACCGTAACATTCACTGTGTTTGTCAGCAAATGTAAATGTCAGCGGGAACGTACCGGTTCATTTTCACCCTTCCGTATCTGTGTTTCCTCTGGATTTGGAAGGTCTGTAGGAACAATGTCACCTTTGGAATCTAAACTTGCCATGTTTCAGTGTAAAGAAGATAAAAAATTCTTAGAGCTAAGGTAAAACTTACGGTGCTTTTCAAAAACAAAGCATCTAACCTTGAAACACAGAAACACAAAAAACGGATCGAAATCCACCAATCACAAATCACGAACGACGACCTTTTTGTTCCTAAGAGGTTCGCCAAGATGAATAAAAGGCGAGAAAGCGAAGAAAGCGCCGCTTCTTCAGATTTTGATTGACGTCGTAGAAAAACAAAATCCAAACACGTTTTTGGCATCGCAAGTCAGGTGTTATCGACAAACAGCTGTAAAAGCATCGATCATTTAAATGCAACATGGATTCTGTAGCCTCATGATCTTATTTTGAATTAATGTTATTGCAAACACAGAAGAATAAGCATAGATATTGTTTCTTAAATATTATTATTTTTATTCAAAACCCATTTGTTTATCCTTCCAAAAACTTCGCGTAACACTTACTGGATTGTGAATTCGTTAACGCAGCAAAATCGGCTAAGTACATGGTTAAATCCAAAACAAAATCCATCTCGAATCTGGGTACATTTTCCAATTTTCTAAAACTGGACGTTCAATCTATAATTTTCTCAAAATTCCCGCATGAAATTGAAGTGGCAGCTATTTGTTTTTCTATGGAGCGTAGGCACAAAAAGAGTCACCAAAATTCCAGAATGTGCGTGCGTGCACAGATAAAACTGGTTTATCCAGTATAAAACTTGTCTTACTCATCCAAAAAGCTGGATGATCGGCAGATCAGAGAACCTTGAAGATGTCGGCAGAGTCGCTTCCTCTTTCCCGACTTGTCTAGGAAAGATCGAAGCGACTCTGCTAGAAGGGTAACTTTTTATGTACATTTCTTTGCCGTTGTTTTACACGACTTCACCGTGAAACTTTCAGAAACTTCCACTTTTTATGGAGGAAATATTCTTGTTTATTGTTTTTTCGCTGCCACTCATTTTCACCCTGGTGGCCGCTAGCATTAATTCCCACCGCCGCTATAAAATGTTCATTTTTTCCTTCCAACGAAATATGTGTCCTTTGTTTCTTTGTTTGTTTGTTTGTTTTTTTATTTCTCGCTTTAGCTCTTTCTCTGTTATCAGAGTCAATGTGGACATTAAAATTAAGTCGAAAGAAAGAATTGGCTTCGTTGTTGTTATTTTTTTATCTCTAGGAGTCCGGCGATTTACCTTCGAAACGGGCGGGTGCTTGAAGTGCAAAATTTCACCCCGGCTTACATGAAGGGGTATACGTACGTACTGACGCGTACGGACGATTTTCTAAGAACCAAAATTTATTGGATGCATAGATAACCAAGTTTTCTTACCCATAGTGCTCTGCTGCGAA
The DNA here is from genome assembly GCF_958299795.1 of Porites lutea. Lineage (NCBI taxonomy): Eukaryota > Metazoa > Cnidaria > Anthozoa > Scleractinia > Poritidae > Porites > Porites lutea. The sequence continues at coordinate 7,888,181 of NC_133207.1, read as the reverse complement.
GCGCGCGCGAGAGCTCTGCTATAATTTTGTTATTATCATATTACACTTAGTACCTAAAGATGTAGTTTTTTAAGCACTAATTTTAGTTAAACACTAGTTAGAGTTACAGGCGAAGAGCCACACAGTGGATGTATTGTATTAAAGTCATTATTATTACTAGAAATACGTTATAGCAAAATCGATTATTATCATCATCATTAACATTATTATTATTATTATTGTCTCTTCTGTCATAGTCTTTGCTGGTTTTCTTTTTGTGGATCAGACGGGCGCAAACCATGCACCTGGGGCATCAGTCGCTGAAGTCAATCATTCTGTTCGTACAGAAAGCACCTTCCTGAGCATTGTGCAGATCCCAGCATACAGATCTTGTGGGTCTCTGTCACAGTAGCTCTCTCTGATACTTTCTTGATGTTTTCTACCATCCCCTTCTTTACTGTACCAAGCACACCAACAACCACAGGGATCACTTCGGTTTTTCATGTGCTACATTCTCTGTATTGCTAGTTCTAGGTGAGAATGAATCTCCTTGAAAGATCCCTCTTTTGATCTTAATCTGATCTGCTGTGATACATCCATCATTGTGAAATGGCTTCATTGTGGTGTTCCAGTTGCTCATCGAAGTTTTCATGAACTTGATGAGTTTTTCATTAAATCTGTACATCTCTAAGGTCTTTAGTATCCAACTATGAATGACACTATCATAGGTATTTCTGTAATCTTCTTTTTGCAGTCTTCTATGATCATCGTATTCATTAGGAGCTGATCTTGGCATCCATCTGAAGTCCTGACACAACCTCTCTGTTCTTCCGGCGATATATCATTCTTTGTGATATGTGTGTAGCTTCTTTCTGTTAAAATCGAGTGTGAGCACTTTGTAGGATGTTGATAAGCAGGCAATTGGTCTGTAGTTCTTGGGGTTCTCTGTGTCTTTGTTCTTTGGTAGTAAGTATGTTTCTGCTGTTGTGAACCAATCAGGCAGATTTTCTGGGTGTTCTATTGCTTGGTTATATGTATTCAGCAGATGTAGATGTAGTGCTGTGACTTGCTTGAGCCACACGTTAGTAACTGCATCAGGGCCAGGTGACTTCCAGTTGCTTGCTTTCTTTAATGCAGTCTGCAACTTATCTTGGCTTATGTCCTCCCAGGGTTGGCATTCTGTATCAACATATTTCTGCTCCTCTCTCTTTATCCACTCTGCTGAATGGTAATGCTCTCTATTGTTCTCCAATATGTTACGCCAAATGTTTCTGTTTCTTCTTTCTTTGGTGGTTTTTCAACAAGTATCTGTTCTTTACTAAGGTTTCTGAATAACTTCTTTCTATTGTTTGCAAACATCTGGTTTTGATTGTATTGTTTACTTCTTTTTACATATCTCCTGATTCTTTGGGCTTTTGCTTCAATTTTCATTTTGAGGGATTCTCTTGTTTGCAGTTATTGGTTTGTCGTTACTTTGTATTTCATTTTTATTCGTTGCTTTTTCTTGGAGAACTTTTGGGTTTTCACCTTTCTGTACCATGTCTGTTATTATCGACAGATCAGCTCTCATGCCTTTAATCTGATTCTCTATTCTTGTATTGCTTTTGGTTCTTGCCGTTTATTGCTTTTTCTCGTTGGGATTCTTGGCGTTTTACCCATCTTTTCAGATATTACGTACGCACTCACATTTTGTAGCAGATTGATGTCATTGAGGCTGGGTGCCTCTTCTGCTATTACCAGTTACATTGCTTGGTTTGCTTCAACAGCTCAGCTTTTGTGCTCACTGTTATCTTGGGTGGAGGGGGCCTCTCTCTCATCCTGATGTTTTCCTATTCAGCTCTTGTCCTCTTAATTTCTTTAACTGGGTCTTCGATCTCAGATGGATTTTGTGATGGTTCTACCTCAACATCATTTGTTTCTTTATAAGGGTTGTTGGCTTCTTCTACAAACACATCATCTACTACACTATCTGTTTGGTTGTTTTGTACATTTAATTCACTTTCAATCCGTTGCTTGATATTATCTATTCCAATTTCTGTAAGTTTGTTTTGTTTTTCAATATATCTACGTTGGTTCATTAGTGCGTTGTCTGTTAGATTGGGTCTTTCATTTAGGTTTCTTTCCCTCCATATTCTGTATGTTTCTTTTGTTACTTCTTTACTGGGATCTGCCTTTGCCTTGTAATAGCAGAACATGACCTCAATGTAATCCTCTCGTGTCCATTTCTGTCTGGTGTTTCTTCCATCTGTGTTGGTACCTGCCCGTTCTGGTGTAGAAGGGCCCTGTTAGGAGAGACTCTCAGTTGGGTTGGCCTCCGCTGCAAGCTGAGGTTATTACTATTATCATTATCATTATCATTATTATCATTACTATTATTATTATTATTATCATCATCATCAGCATCATCATCATCATCATCGTTATGTGAAGTTGTGTTACTTTGTTCAGTCTCCATCGGTAGGAGGTTACAGGATCCTCTTGTGGAGCTTGTAAAAATCGACCCCAAACATTTGGGCATTGGGATGTACCAGGTTAGTTCGATAAGTACTTTTGAGAAGTTTGAAGCTTTGAATTACTTCTCCGTGCCTGGTTCATATCTATAATTCGTTTTTGGATGACGTCCCGTCTGGCATATTAGAGATTTTTAGATTCTGACACGAGGACGACTACGACAACGAGATTTGTCCAATACTAAAACAGTGCTCGCGCGCGAATCAACGCTGTTTTGACTGGAAAGTGTAGTAGCCGTTGTCATTCTACTACGAGTTTTAGCGAGAATTTAGTGGTGGCGAAAACAAGTTATCAAATGTTAGAAATTGTTATATTCCTAGACTTTCACTTAACTCAGCAGGAACTCCCATTGGTTGATTCTTGGTCACGTGGCCTTGACTAAAATCAAATGTATCCTGATTGTGATATATTAAGCAATGTACCCCGCTCGGGCTACATTACAGCACGTGATCAAAGCATGGAGGAAAAGGGTGTGATTTAATTTTAGGAATTGAATTTGTATGATTTTTTATAAGCACCAAGTCGACTGTTTTGGTACGCTTCGGTTATTCTTTTGTTGCCGTTGAAGTGAAAGTCTAGAAATCTAACAAAACACTTAATGTCAGGTCTCTCGGGAAACCAGTTAGTTTTGTTTTCCCTCGGGACCTGAAGTTGAAATTGTGTATATTGTATCACTTGGCGATCGGAAGAGGGCTTAACCTCCTTCAACGGAAATAAGCATGCTAACTTTGTTGGTGAAAAAAGTACAATGAAGCTTTCCGAGGTGTGCATTTTAAAGAATAGGCGAGGAAACTGAAAATTAATTGTCACCCTCGTAGTCATCCTCGTCCTCAAATTTAAATCTCTCTATTGGTTTTCCAAAACAATGAAGGCGGCAATTTTGGTGGTCCTGTGGGAATTGAACCTCCCCCAGTTATAGGCCTATCCATCTGTAAACGGACTCCCCTAAACCGACAGACGATCAACAACCGGCCAACAGTTGGCCGACGTTCGACCAACAGCTGGCCAACAGTCGGCCGACTGTTGGACGACTGTTGGCCGAGTTTTTTTCACAACGCACATCCACCATTTGTTGGCTGACAGTCGGCGAAGTGTTGACAAACTGTCGGTGACCTGCCGATAAGTTGCTTCTCTCAAAACTTGTTAAAGCTCGCGTATTTCGTACAAAATTGAATAGCCAAATGTACATCTAATTGTAAACCCGCCGAATATTGTATTGAAATGAATTTTTTGACATTTGACAAAATAAAAGAAATAAATGGGATAACAGGGATGACGCTCAAAACAGCGTAAACTCACTTATAGTAAGTGACGTTTTCGCAGACTTCACCGTTCTGGTTGCTTAGGTAACGTTCATACTAATCGGGACATTTTTTAAACCGGATTTTTTTTACCCGGATTCGTTTGGATGGAACCTTAACCCCCGCCCTCCGGGAAAGTGTCTAACTATTTACGTATGTGTACTTATGTTCTCGTGATATGTTTCAGCATGACATCCCTGAGACTTTGCTGCGAGGCGCGCTGGACGGTGTTGTGGAAGATTGTGTCAGTTTTGTCGGAGTTGACTTAAACATGGCGGGTATTAGCATGTTAAGGTAACTGTCACTAGCCATCGGGCCTAAGTTGTTCAAAAGGTTGATAAATCCCTGGCCAGTGGATGATGCAATGGGTTTTCCTATTACTTGCCCTCCGGGTAGTTACTAGAAACCGTTACACTCAAGGTCTGGGTTGCTCGAAGCTGGGTTAAGATAACCCAGGGTTAGTGGAGACTTTGAACTCAAATATTATAGCTTAAAATTCAAAATCAGTTTAATTCTTTTTGCCTACAATTTGATGATTGGATACTCTAAAAAGAATACCGAAATTATCTGAGACAGTGCTTTTGATAACAAGAAAAAAAAAAGCCGGGTTAAAATTTAACCCCGGGTTAGTGCTAACCGGCGTTCGAACGACTGAGCCCAGGACGAGAAAGACTACGAGTACGAGATTTGACTTACAATTTTTTCACGTATCCTCAAGAAATTTACCTGCCGATGACTCTTGGCACTGTTATCTATATTAAAGGAGGTTAAGCCCTATCCCGATCGCAGAACGATAAAAATTCTATGAAACATTTGATAACTAGTTCCCGCCAGCCCATTAGATTTGAGGAAGAGAACGACTAAGATACGAGATTTGACTTATTTATTTATTTATTTTTTTTGTTTCGCGTGTTTCTCGGATTCCAGAAACGATAGGACTGTTATTTTTATTGAAGGAGGGTAATCCCGCTCTTAATCGCAAAATGATAAAACTTCCAACATTTGATAACTTGTTTCCACCACTAAAACATTCTCGCTCTCGTAGTAGAATGACGAAGGCTATCATGTTTTCCCGCCAAAAAGACGCTGGTCCACGCGCGTACACTATTTAGTATTGAGACAATTTCGTTCTCGGCGTCGTCCTCGTCTTAGAATGTAAAGGTCTATATCTTTCTGGCGGATAGTACTATTTACCTTGTGATCAACTGAGGCCTAGTCGTGAATTATTGGCCGACAATGAACTGATCTTGGGCACTAATTCTCATGATCAGTTACATATACATTATTTTCCATTTCAGACGCATAGCTGGTTTAAATGAAAAGAAAGCCAAAGCCATTTTGGCTTGGAGAGAAGAACATGGCGCCTTCATCAACCGCGATCAGCTGAAGGAAGTTAAGGGGATTGGGCTCAAGTCGTATGAGCAGTGCGTTGGGTTTGTCAGAATAATCAACGCCTTACGTTTCCATAGCAATACTTCAAAGCCATCTATCAGTGCGCTTAGCAGCACATCTGTAGATAGTGGTCGCGAGATTGTTACGGTATTAGATTCTGACGAAGAAGAAAAGCCGACTGTGCGAGGGAAGAAAAGAAAGGGTGATGGCGCAGAGGAAGGAGTAAAAAAGAAAAAGAAAATGAAAAATGGGAAGCAAGAGTTCTGTGCTAATCCGTTGGATATGACGTGGATTCATCCCGAATCTTATCCCGTGGCCGAAAGGTAAATATGGAGATTAAGATACCACGACAAGGCTTCATCGCGATTTTTCCAACTCGCTCTCAAAATCCTTCAGGGCTTTGCTTTCTTGGGGGAATTAGGGTTTTTGTCATTGAAACCTCGCTGGGATTGCCAAACATAAATGTGAACGAAAAAGACAAATAAATTCTGGTCTACTTAGTAAAAATACGTCATCGTACTGACGGCCTATTTTGTTCCTCAAAACAGTACCATAATGCAATTCGAAATTACATCTACCCAGTCTCTAGTCTGCTACACAGCCGTTTTTAGAGTCGTCACGCAACGCTCCTCCCCACTAACGGCTGCTGAAAACCGAACTACATTCCTTTCCCGTGATTAGCCAATTATAATTCAGCTCCCATTTTCTGGAGCGTGTTCGCGCCACGTTTACGGTATATCGGTGCCCCATGTGTGAATGACAGAATAATCAAAATCGTCGTGTGAAAACAAGCAATTAACTACATTAGTGTTGTCGTAGTCGAGTCCTATGCAAAGGTTAGGAGATAAGTAGCAGCAGCAAGCAAGTCGAGCAAACTGCGATGCACAACATGGATGTGCTCATAAAGTTGCCAGGTATAGTTTCGGGAAATCGCTCATCGATAATTTATAAGATTGCTTTTTGAATCAGTACCCTTGAGAGTTTAGCCTTCACAGGAACACAATGAGCACATCCGGCACATTTAAAAATTCTTCATTACATATCAGTACATATGCACGTTAAATGAAGAACCAACCGATCCTGGTAAAAGTCTTCTAGGCCTACCAAACCTTTTTTTTACTTGGAACTTTCTTGACCGATTAAAACAAACTTTTATGCAAATTAACCTTTTCGTTGCTTGAAAACACAGAGCCCGTCTAAATTCAGCGACGATTGATTGATTTGTCGAAAACTGAGAACGTGCTCGCTTCCTAGCGCCCTGCGGCTCACGTATTGTCAAATTTCTTATACATGATTGGCTTGTTCGTTAGACCACAAACACAAAGGGAAAGGAATGCAGTTCGGTTTTCAGCAGCCGTTTGTGGGGAGGAGCGTTGCGTGACGACACTAAAAACGGCTGTGTAGCAGACTACCCAGTCTCACCCATTACGTCAATATGGTCAATATAGACCAGGGCATCCTATATAGCTCTTTGGGGGAGCAAGGATGGCGCAGTGGTAAGAGCACTCGCCTCCCACCCATGTGGCCCGGGTTCGAATCCTGGCGTCGACACCATATGTGGGTTGAGTTTATTGCTGGTTCTCTCCCTTGCTCCGGGAGGTGTTTCTCCGGGTAGTCTGGTTTCCCCCTCTCCTTAAAAGAACAATGCTTCCAAATTCCAATTCCATCTGGAGCGCACGGGCACATTTTAACGAGTGCTTAAGAACTCCTCAGTGCTCCATGGGTAAACAAATTACAATTTACCATAAATAAATAAAAATTGATTTTAAAAAAAAGCCCTGTTTGTTTTCATAAATACTCTCTGGGAAGTCAGGATCTGACCGTGGTTGTGTTCTTCCATTAAAGTTTGATGCAGTTGCTGGGTATTTTGCCAGGACAGATCGGACAGCCAATGGTGAAAAATGCTATCGACAACTTTCTCCAGTCTCGAAGTAAGTAATGTTTGATCTTTCAACATTACTTTTGTTTCGCAACATTCTTAGAGCGGTTTTCACTTGACTGTCGTAAAACCAAAACCAAAGTAAATACACTAGCCAACCAAAGGGCGTAGTAAAACCAAAACCAAAACCAAAACCAATCCCTTTCGACAGTCAAGTGAAAACCGCTCTATTCGAGCTGTGATAAGTGTTCAGTCTGTGCAGCAGCTTTTAGCCTGCGAGCAAGTTCTCCGAGGAAGGGAAGGATAGCTTGCAATAACGTCTCTGGAATTTGAATATCTGCATCGGAAAAGTCGATGTGATATGCTCATTGGCGGAGATGACAAGTAATGACGTCATTACCCTTGGCACGTGTTTTTTTTTCAATATTTGTTTACATTCGCGCTGATTGGCGGAAATCTGACCGCTCAGTCAACGGGGAGCCACAGGGGAACTGGAGGTGGAAATCGAATTCTAGAGACGTATTTGCAAGTCCTCCTTTCTTTTCCCACTCCGCCGCCAAAGCACCGCGGAGAGCTTGCTCGCAGGCTTAGCAGCTTTCGTAACGTCTCAAATGATTAGCTCTATACCCTTTTGAGAAATAGTCGGAGTAAATAAAAGTAACGATGCCCCCATCTTCCAAGACAATAGCAGCTGCCACACTTCTGCTTACGCAAAGTCAGAAGTGCTGACTATATCTGTGGGATTTTTGCCGGTGTGTTGTTGTTGTGGTTGTTAATGATGATTTTTCTTTTTTGTTTGTTTGTTTTTTTTTTTTCTACGAAGGCTGCAACTCCACACACTTACTTTATCCTTGAATTATAAGTTGTGTCTAACCAACCGATAAGTATTAAAAACGTTTCTTGATAAACACCAACTAAACTTAACATCGCTTGATGAAAAGCGTTTCCTAGTTTTCTGCCTATTGCTACAAGATGCCTGCGATCAGACGGTCCTTCTTCCCTTTTTTCTTTATGGTGCGAGGGCTTGGCGTTTTAATTGTTGCTATAAAGCATAGATACATGGATATCACGATGCAGACTTGCTTGTACAATGTAGTAGAAGCTCCTAAAAAATAGCAGCTGCCACACTTCTGCATGCTTACTTTTTGGGGCCGTAGCATGACAGCTTTGCCGGTTTGTTGTCGTTGGTTTCTTAACACCAACTGAAGTCAACATCGCTTGGTGAAATGCGTTCACCAGTTTTCTGCTACAGGATGCTCTTAGATCCTTACTCACTTGTTCGTGGTTGCCCATAATCTTCTCCAAGTTAGCTAATGTACCTCACTGACTTCTGTATTTTTCATTTTCTTGATCGCTTGCAGAGATTGAAGAGCTAGCAGGGCGCTTAAATGTTGGTGTTCCTACACTGCACAACATAATTGACGGTCTTAGACAACCAACAGACCACGACATAAGAGTCAGTAAGTAGACCTGTAGTGAAGTTGATAAATAAGTCAGCTCAATTTTTGTCTCGTTACCCCTGTTTCTTTGTATTTGACTTTGCAAGCCTTTACGAAATTGTTTTAAATTCCATTCAGTTTTCATGTTTCTATAATTAGATTTTCAGAAACCCTTATTCAAACGGAACGTGACGTCACTATCAGACCTTCACCCGGGGACGCAGCTGAGTGGCCGCATAACAAACATGACTTCATTTGGTGCGTTTGTGGACTGCGGTGTCGGTAGGGATGGCTTGATACACAACAGTAATATGGGACAATTTAAAGGGAAGGTCGGTCTTGGGGATCTAGTCGAAGTAACTGTCAAGGCCGTGGATTTGGTAAAGCAACACATTCAACTAATTTTAACCCAGATTTCGTCAAGGTTTGATCCGCAGTTGCTTGTCGCAGTGGAGGGATTATCGAAAGCCAGCGCTTGATGGCGAATTAGAATCACCAAGGAGTTTTCTCTGTGGAAACTCAATTGTTCTTCTTAAATATTTGCAAAGAGGTTCCTGGTATGGGAACATCTGGAATACTTAGAACGTCAAATATGTTTAAAAAAAAAAGGTGATGAACTAAAGCTCTACGTGCTGTGGTTCTTAGAGACAGATTTCATTCAGACCACTCAGTAATCAGATGAAATTATACATATAAAACAAACAATGCGCTTTAAAACTAGCCGTAAAAAAGGTACAGAAATGAAAAAAAGCACCCGTCATTGATACGACAGTTTAAACTATCTTTTCATCTCCTTTAGGCCAGGGGCTGTGTTACGGCTGTCTAATTCATTTCGCTCATAATGCCGATTGCGCATCCCTATTCGTTATCGAACTTGAAAAATTACTTGTAAATGACAAAATGAAATCTTGTGTCCAACAAATATGTCGTCCAGGTATTGTATCAAACGTTAAAAAAGGACAAAAATAAACTTTGAAAAACGGTTAGGCTAGCATGAAGTTTTCAAAAAATACAATAGACCTTTTTACCGACACGGCGACCATATTGAATTAATTCGATTTAAGGAGTATTATGGGATGCCCAAGGGGGCATGAGCATGTTTCGATATACTCTCTCAGTATTAGAAGTGTGGTCTTTCACTGTATATTTCACGGTGAACAGGCGATCATTGATACATCCAATCCCGGCACAACGATCTTTATTCCCATTAGAATCTTATTCTAAGAAAACTTAAAAAAAAAAAAGGCCCAGAAGGGCGCTCGTAAATACTAAACGGAATGTGCTTATGCCCCCTGGGCATCCCATAATACTCCTTAAATCTAACTTATTTAATATGGCCGCCAAATCGGTAAAATGGTCTATTGCAGTCTGTATCAATCTTCTTCAAGTTTGTCCATCAGGGCGCCATTTGCTGTGGTATTTATGCATTCTTTTCATGTCTGGAGCAGTAATTTATATGTTTTGTTGAATTTGGTGGCGGTTCTTATTGTTTCAATCTTGTTGAATCTTTTGACTCATCAAAAAACGAGAACATGAAGGAAGCATGCTGTTTGCTCTTTACAGAACTGCCTTTAGTGTTTGATATATCAGCCATACATGGTCCATCTACTGAACAACTTAAAAGTTTTCTAGGATTTTTAAACAATAATTATCGTGTTTCTTGGTACAAAGCTGTACTTTAAAGCCAATTTATAATATAAATTTAAGTTAATGCAAACAACCATGAAAGGGAGGTCGGAGAAATTATATGAGTTACCCTTCTGAAATAAACGGTTTGTCACGCAATATCTTGCCGTGACAAGGTTCACGGTTTGCCCCCTTTGTGACGTTTTATCTCTAGACCAATCACATCGATGCCTTTCCTTTTTGTTAATGAAAGACCATGCGGCCGTACCGTCACATCTGTAGTTCACTTCAAGTTCTCTGACCTCCCAGAGACTGTTTGAGAAATCCCCCCCCCCCCCCCCCACCACCACCCCCCGACCCTATCAGGTTCTCTCTGGGCCATGTACGTAATTATTTAAGTGTTACATTTGCTGTTTTGCTACACTAGTCATAGTGCTATGTAGAGAGTTCCTTGCCTATCTTAAATGTTTAAAGCGTTATAGTTATCCAGCCCAGTGCTGTTGGACTTGAGCAGTATGTTTGCTCATTGAGACATTCTTATTATTGTTAGGGTTAATTGTTTGGCTCGCTGTGAGTAGTGCAAATTTTCTTAGCATAATTTTATCAATAATTACTGCTATGTCGAGAGCCCATATCTTTATTGTTACAGAGGTTATAATTATCCAGCCCAGTGCTGTTGGACTTGAGCGGTATGTTTGCTCATTGAGACATTCTTATAATTTATTGTTACTGTTATTGTTTGGCTCTCTGTGAGCAGGGTAATTTTCTAACTAGAATATTATCAACTGTATTGCTACAGATATAACTGTTACTGTTTCAAGCATAGTGCTGTTTTCGACACTTGGACTATGTTAACTCACTGAGCGCTTTTTTCAATCCTACATATGTAGCATCAGTTAATCCAAACATTTTGTTCTTTGCTTTTAGCTGCAACAGCCTATGACGACTGATCGGTTAGTTCAACAGACTTAGAACAACATTTCTCATTGTTTGTCTTTTTAAGTAAATAAACCGCAGGAAGGGGATGAAGTGCTCCATACAGGTCGTCCGTTTGCCCCATAGACTCACATGCTCAGCTATTGTGGCAAAATGGGCCCCCCAGACAGCCTTGTTACCATGGTAACAAGGAGCTAACCTTTCTTGTTGTGTTTGTCCCCAGGGGGCCTGGGAAATAGGATCCCAGAGAGAGGATTAGGACCTCTCTGTAGCCTGGGGACTTGGTGGACTCGTGGAAAGGAGGGAAAGGATTACCACCTCTCAGGGCCTGGGGATCAGGACCCCACAGAGAGGATTAGGACTTCTCTTCAGCCTGGTTGTTGTGTTGTTGTTGCGTGATAATGTTCTTATTGGGTGAGTCCTCTCGTTCCCAACCACCTGACCTGTGTCATCCTGTAAGATTCCAATTGGCAACTCGAGCACTTATCCCCTTCCCCCTTTTCTCCCACAGATCTGTTGTTGTTGTCTTGTTTGATATTTTCATGGGTTGGGAGCATTAATTTCTTCTTCCTCAGTTACTGCAGTTATTCGGCAGTAAAACTGTAGTTATAAAAGTGTGAGAGATTAACAAGGTTTGTTATTGTAGAGTAAAATTGGAACCGCTAAACTCCAAATATAAAGCAGAAGGCACATCGCGCTAGAAGTCATCTTTATGCTCATGACAGCCCAGGCAATGGAGAGCTTTATATTCGAGCCATCTTTTGGCGAATACCAGTTAGTTAACACCATGGTGACATGAAGAGCGGCAACAAAATACACTAAATGGAAGAAGGAGTAACTATAAGTAACCTTTTCATCTGTTAATTCAAATTGTGCAAGATGGCTAGTTTCATCTGTTGCTACGTAAGTGTTCTTCTCCCCCTCAGCGTCCGAATCTTCGCTGTCTTTCACTTTGCGACGGCGAAGTCCAACGATCAACCTAACTGTCGTTGCTCCTAGCTTCCGTAGCGTGTCCGTCAGCGTTGATATCCGTACGCTGAAATATATAATGGTAATTACCAGAATTAACAGGTCTAGCGAAGCTTGGATGTTCAGAGTTGGTCTCATGTCTGCCTCAGAGATGAAGGTCGCGACAGGGTTACACTTCTCGTTTGGGTTGTACGATAATGCTGACCACGTCAAGTACATTGCAAATGCTGTCACTACAGAGGACTGTAACAAACCGCCGTCTTGCACCTTTGGGTGGATTGATATAATGCCAGCTACAGCGCACAAGACAAGGTTTATGCTCACGAACATTTTGTTGGTGGTGCATTTCCTTGAAGCTGCGAAAAATACGTAAAAACATACGATGGATGTTGCTGAAAGAACGTACAAGGCTAACGTGGAAATGAAGACCGAGTAAAACCAGAATTTATTTCCAGATTCTTCCATTTTGCGAGCCCATGTCTTATTCCAAAGACGAGTGAAGTCCACTAACAAAAATAGTTGAATGACAATGAAGAAAAAGGTGCCAACAAGCCCGAAGTACATCCAAACTCTGCTGAATTCCATAGGAATGAAAAATGTGAATAACACAAGACCAAAAAACAGGCCAAATTTAACTATCCAAAGGCCGTTGTGAATTAAAGCTCGCGGATCGCTGTAAGTCCGTACTGAATAAAGAATGACAGAAAACAACAGAAAGAAAGCCGCCATGGAAAAACAGATCCTATACACTGCCAAATAAGCCGGGTCCATGCTCAGGCAGTTGCCCATCCTTGTGAGTTTGCTGCAAAAGTAAGGGTTACTCTCCAGTACGCGACGAACCCCGGGAAGGTACATGACGCACGAAGCTGCTGTTCCCACCAGTAGGAAGAAAGTATAGATAAACCTAGTCGATTTTGATTGGTTCCACGATGGACATGGCTGAATGAACAAGATATAGAGTGATCTGCATGTGAACATACCCAATGACTTCAGCATTCCCTGTATAGAGTTCACGTCTTGTTCAGGAAATAAACTCGATGCTATTAGATTCCAAATGTACAGAAGTATTACAATAAGACTGCTTAATGTCTTCAATGTCAGTGCTATCCAGTTAGCAGTGAACTCGCCATAAATGTTTTCTCTAGGATTGTACCAGTTCGTAATAGTCATCATATTGTGTAGCAGGAACAGGGAGAAAACGAAATACACAAGCGAAGAGTTGTAAACTCCTGTAGCGTCTGAAGAGTTTTCGCTTATTTCAGTGGTGTGTGATGTCTTGCCGTTTGAGACTACACACCGTCCAAACTTGGTGTAATGAACTTGAGGCTTTCGCAAGCACGCGAAAACAAGCAAAGAGAAAGCTATTATCACGTTCACTATCGTGTAAAAATTTAAATCTGGCTCTGTACCAGTTTTGACCGCGTATTCTCTCTCTGCAGAGCATTCAGTCTCTCCAAATCTTATCGATGAGTAGGTGGAGTATGTTGCGTACATTGTCACGAAACTTGTTTCCAACAAACGGTCTGCCCACGAGTCCAAAGTGATTGAAATCAAAATGGAAAGCAAGCAGAGGGAAACTATCCCTGTTAACAACAGCACATTTGTCTTGCAACTGTCATGCTTGCTATAGAGTACAAAAAGAAACACAACTACAGTCGCTGATGCCAGATACATTAAGCCTGCTGATAATAACCGGAAGAAGTGCCAGAACTTCGGTGTTGATTCCTGCGTCTTGCCCATAAGGAATACATTCCACCCCCTGCCTGCGTCTATGAGAAATACAAACTGTATTAAAGTGTAAAGAAAAGAACCTGCCATTCCAAAATACATGCATATCAATCCAAACCCACCTCGTGGAATCATCAACGCGCAAAGTACAAATAAGATGAGAAATGCAAGTTTTGGAATCCAGAAACCCGAATTAAATGTGTCCCGGAGAGAACTGCTTGTCGGGCAGGCAAGAAACAACACACAGAGAACTGCAAAGAAGGTCGTGCAAGCGAAGTACACTCTGTAAATAAATGAGTATGGCAGCATCATCTGACAGTTCTTTATCCATGTTTCATTTGAGGTAGACAAACAAAAGAATCTCTCCGCTAATACGGTTTTTATCGCTGGAAGGAATAAAACATACGACGATGCAATGAGAACGAGGAAGACTATGAGATAAACTAAGTGAACCGATGTGAAAGACTCTCCAGTCGGCGGTCCAGGTCCGAACAAGGACATAAAATGCAAACGTTTTGAAACTGGTTTTGGGCAATTCCCAGCTAGAGTTGAGTTCATCTTATCTTTCTTTGAATCTTTATCTTTGGTTTCAGCTGAGTTTTCATCAGGGTCATGTATTCCTTGTGGGCTTATTTCCTCTCCGAATTGCTCCATAAAAATGGCGAAATCAGCAATTTCGCATCTAGAATCAGGTCGATGTGTGTGGCTCAAAGTTGCGGTCTCTTGCTAAATCTGCCTACGTTCTTTTTTTTTGTATTCTACAAGTTTCCCGCATACGCAAGGTAACATTTCAATTTACCAGATTCAAATTTTTCATACACGTAGAAAGAAAATCAAACGACAGGCATGAGAACTGTTTTATTACGATTTCAATTTCGCTCGCGTCATTCACAAAATAACTCCGCGTATTTCCTCACGCTCTAATTTGTTGTTTGCAATATAATTTTGAGATAAACTGTTTATAACTAAGTCAACATGGAAATTCTCTAAATGACATCCTTGTACATTTCTTTAATTACTTTTGAGAATATAGCTTCACATCAACACCGTAGCTCTTACTTGATGGTGTTCTTTACTCTCTCTACCTTTCTGCCTTATAGTGATCTGATAATCTAAAGAGAAAATAGATTTTAATAGAATTTCACATCAACGAAAATAACACTGATGTATATGGTGTTTACTGGTGGTAATTTTGCCACCTGCTTTGAAGACCAACCACAACAAGGAAAGGTACTGGCTTTGACTGTTCAATAAGTCTTATCTCTACAAGGAAATGTGTTAATCTTTATCTTAGAATTTGCACTCGATTGTTGGTCGAGCCTCATTATATCGGATTGGAATTAAAAGCACTAATCGATAATTGTGGCAACGTTTAATTTTATTTCGCGTTCTGTCGTTGCCAGGTCCAGAACCAATATTTGCACGTTCCCTGGCTTACCCTGGCGTCTATGTTAGGTTCAAATGTACTGTAACGGAGAGTTAACAAATCTATTTAAGGGGCGGGAGACAGCGGGGCGGGTTTAGGAAGAGGCAACCACTGTATTCTTGACACCAGCCTTTAATGGTGTATTTGAAACCAATGGTTGCCGCACTTAACGTTAAGAGGCCAATCTTGACTATTTTATATGACGATAGAGGACTTTGAGTGATGGGAGGTTCAGTGGCTAATGTTTCATTTTGTTTTATATGTTTATACTGTTCTACGCTTTTTGAAGTATTATATATCTGTGTATTTGACGGGAGCTGAGCACAATGGAAGTGAATCTTGGTGCTCCGTAACTTTCTTTATTTCGCTTCCATTTCTTGAATGTTTTCTACGTGTTTTTTTTTTGTTGTTGTTGTTGTTGTTTTTTTGCGTATCGTGTTAAGATTTGGAACTCAGTTCCACCCTCAATAAATCTACTAAGCCGAATATCGGATAGTGATCGAGAGTTTACTTGAAGACTTCCTGCAGTCTGAAGATGACTATGTTGAAGTCCCCCGCCTCATTGAACTTTTCTCTTTCCTGTCATCTTTACCTTCACAGTTATTTAGCTCTATTACCATAATATTTTAAGAATTCTCTTTCTCCTGTTTATAGTGTTTTCTCTTATTTATAGTTTACTTAATTGTCGGTTAAATTATGGTGAGTTTTCTTTCTTTTCTTTCATTGTTCTTTTCCCTTGTTTTCTTTCTTTGCTATTTGTGTGTGTGAGTGTTTGTGTGTTATTTCTTATAACAATATATTTCTCGCGGAGCGAGTTTATAATTTTGTCGCGCGCGCAACATTTTTCTCTCTCCCCGCCGCGTGTAGCCTTTTCTCGCGTGGGGAAATTTTCACGCGCGCTCGCGTTTCGCTCGCTCTATCATCCCTGAGGAAAAATGGGGGACTTCTCGTAGTCTAAATAACAGCGGGGTGCAAACGCAACAGTGCCCAACTGGACAAGTGGCTGGAAATCCTTGCCTTGGAAGTTTAACACCGAAAGAACGGTGACCTAAACTTCAGCGAAAGCAGCGAAGAAGAAGACCAGTCCGTTAATCGAGCGGCCTATATAAAGCCCGAGAGTGAATAAACACGGAAAAATGCGAATTTTTTTCGAAATACTCGTTTGAGCTATTTTTCCTCAAATATATCTTTGAATTCATGATAAATACATCTCCATAAGCTTCAAACAGTGTGAATGGCAGAAGAAAATACTTAAACGCTATTAATTTCGATAGAAAAATCGGCCCTTTGGTCGCATGGCCAAGTGGTCAGGGGCCGCACTTTTTCCCTGGAGGAAGTTGGGGTGCAACTGGGTTCAAACCCCGACGCCACTATTCCCTTTTTTTTTTTTTCTTTCATCGTTTTTTTACCCTTTGGCTTTTTACTGTTTATTCTCACTGCTGAACCCGTTAGCTTCGCAAGATTTTTGCGAAAACGTATTTCTAGTTGTAAATATAATTGTAAACTCTTATTGTCCTGCCTAGAAAAGCAATTTTGCTAATTGTGTGAACAAGGAAACCGTAACTTGTTGCATGAAATTCATTCAATTTATTTCCAGCTTTATAATTTTCGCTTGTGTTGTACTGAATTTGAATATCGTTCTTCTTCCGCTTATTTATTTATTTATGGTTATAAGCAATTCAATCCTTTCTCTTTTTCATTATCCGTTTTCTTATCCGTTCAGTTGCCGTGCGTTGCGTGAGAGGTAACAAAATAAAATGATATTACTTCGCAACAAAATCAGTATACTTAAAAAATGTCACGAATATCTTTGTTCACCAAATAAAAGTCATCAAAAGACGGGGGCAGGAATAGAAGAACTATTTTTTTTGTTAGTAGTGTATGGGAAAAGATTATTTGCGTTGTTAACACTAGTAGCGGGGCTCCCGCGCGCGCGAAGCGCGCGTGGGACAGAGCCCCATACTCATGGAATACGGTCAACCTCTTTTCGTTTGGTTGTCACGTGATTGACCGAGCGTACGTACGTACGCGTCTACAGATTGTACGGGTGGGGTAGGGGAGACTATCAAAAGGAAGGGAGGGGTGTCTCAGGCGTGTCTTTGCAAGTCCACATCTTTAATATAGGATTTTAGTATAGGACATTCACAATATGGTCAATTGACAGCTGTCAAAACAGGATAGCCACTGAACAGTATCCCATGACCATATCGCGGGCTCATGTGTCAACTCATCGAGGTGACGTGATTTATCTGGAAGCTGTCCGCTGACCAGTTAATTGTTTTACTAGATCGCGAACAATGTTCAATCTCATACTAGTTAAACTGATAATGCACACATATTGGACATCAATGTTTTGATCAATTGACAGCTGTCAAAACAGGGTACCCGCTGACCAGTATCACTTGACCGTATCGCGGGCTCAGGTGTCGACCCATCGATGTCACGTATTTTTTTGAAGCTATCCGCTGACAAGTTACTATTTTTTAAGTGATCGCAGGCTCAAGTTCAATTTTTTTTAAATTCATATGAAATATGTTGTGTTTATGTGCTACACAATTAAAATTTTGATTGCAAACTGACCTCGGACGCGAAAATTCAGCCAGCTGTTACCGGCAGGGAAGACAGTTGCTTTTGACTTTTCTCACCATGGTCACGCGTTGGTCACGCTCTACGTCCAATTTTTATGCTCTGATTGGTCAAAATTTGACAGGTGAGTTCATGCGGAAAAGTTATGCAGCATCTTGAATCTTGTTTACTTTGACAGCTGAAGCTGACAGAGTTTTGTGTCAACTTGTGATGTTTTTAACTGTCTTTTTCCACTGGATCTGCAAAATGAAATTCAGCTGCTATCAGGAGTCTTCTGTTATTCATGGCTAGTTTGTTTATTGGGTTTTTGGTTGAGGAATACGTACGTCGCTTGTCAAAGCCGGAAATCCGATTTCGGATGGCATCGTTTTCATTTTCACCTTGCTTGATGCGTAAGAGGATTGCAAAGTCTGAAGCGATACTGGCTTTTCTTGATACCTTTCAGGAGCTGCATCTCGAATGGTAAGCCAGAGAAATTATTGTATTTGATGTTTGTTTTTCGTATCTAATTTAATGAAGTCAAGCGTAGTTTATGCACGTTTGTAAGATTTGAGACGATGATCTGACCGAGTATCAGGTTTGATATAAGCTTACAGAACTTTAAAAAGCCTTTAGACAGTTTCTCACCGCAAATAGAAAGAAAACGTTCCAAAGAATATTTAGTTATAATTCTGGCCGGAAAAGAAAGCTTTCAGCGATTTTATTTTCTTGCCTCGAGTTCGTCTTCGAACTCGGGAAGCCGGCTTAAAACATAAACTTAAGCTTGAAGCTTGAAGACTCAGGATTTTTAGGGACACTTTAATACTTGTCTTCCTGAATGAAAATTGTTGTCTCTGTATATGTTTCACCGAATTATATTTCTTTTATTGATTGTTAGTAGTCTCTCTTGTAATTTTAATCGCTGTGCCGATTGTTTTCAGTCGTTCAGTGAACATCGATTGCAGGAGTTATTTAAATCAAAATGCCGCGCGTAACTCCGTTAATGTTCATTCAAACACTCGCCACAGCTCTACGGGCTGGTTTTTTCCAACGTTTGCACAAATTATTCGGTGATATCGATGCCATAACCTACCTCAAACCACCTCACTTCACAAATCGACAAATATTAACGCCAATATGTGGCTACGGCAAAGAAACCTTTCTCCACCACTGACATATTTCCATCGGTCGCTGTACGTGCATATAAAGTTAAATGCGACAACTTCGCAAATGCAGCCACGCCGTTACCGCAGCATTTCTTGATCATAATAAAGTCCAGAAAACAGATCTTAAACCACTGCGGGTTGTTAAAAGTGAATGAAGTCCTCTATTACAATAGCTGCCAGTTCCGTCTGTAACAACGAAATTCTTACGGATCGACTCAACAAGATACAGCTGCGTACAGTCTGATGTTCAATTAATTCCTACTTCTGTAGTAAACAAACCATGAACGTATTCTTTCATTGTACGTTCGCATGAATATGTGTTGACTTTTCTTGTAAAACAGCTTTCATAAGTTATCATGTAATGAGTGCAAAAACTCGTGTTTTGAAGTGCTGCTGTTTGTTGTTTGAGTGAACTGAGTTTTGAGAAAGTTCAACGCTATTAAATCGTGAGTCATGATTGGCTTATGATGACTTTAGAGAGAAGACGTGACTTGATCACGGTACTAGAACCATATTTTTTACCTAAAATACTCCATCCTACTAAAAGTTATTTTATAAAAGCAATAGACCACACTTTCTATGGGTTTACCGGCGTGATAACCCACGCGGGATGCTGGGAGAACACTCGAAAAGTTTGTAAATCACTCGCCTTCGGCTCGTGATTTACAAGCTTTTCTCGTGTTCTCCCAACATCCCGCGTGGGTTATCACGCCGGTAAACCCATAGAAAGTGTGGTCTATTGCTTAAAGATAACGGCCTTTTAAATGGTGTGGTATATATCGACCTTAAAAAGGCTTTTGACACCATTGACCATGCAATTTTGTTACGTAAACTCGCAAACTATGGACTTGATCTGGGTTCCCTACGATTCTTTGCCTCCTACCTAGGTAACAGGAGCCAGAAATGTTATGTTAATGGCGTATTGTCCAGTGCAAGCGAACTAAGATGCGGAGTCCCACAGGGTAGTATTCTCGGTCCTTTGTGCTTCTTAATCTATATAAACGATCTTTCAAACTGCCTTAATACAGCATGCGCTAAAATGTTCGCAGATGATACAACTATTACCATTTCTGGTTCCTCTCTAGCTGACCTTAAACAAGAGACTAACTTAGAACTACTGAACCTTCACTGTTGGCTAAAAGCCAATAAGCTTAGTCTTCATGTTGCAAAAACCGAGTTTATGGTTATTGGCTCTCGCCAGAAGCTTCTTGCGGAAAGCCATAACGAAATAAACATCAAACTAGAAGACCAAGTTATCAGCAATGTTGATCACGCAAAATCATTAGGTCTCATTATCGACAATCGGCTTTTTTCCTGGTCTAATCATGTTAACGAATTGTGTAAGAAGGTAACTTCGGCTATAGGTGCCCTTAGACGTATCAGGCCCCTTATCTCCCAATCTACTACGGTACTAGTCTATAACTCCTTAATTCAACCTCACTTTGATTACTGTAGCCTCGTTTGGGATGGCTTAAGTGATCAACTGAGTGACAAATTACAAAAGTTACAAAACCGTGCAGCTAGAGTAATTTTAAAGGCCAACTATGGGACTAGCTCGAGCCTGCTTCTTGATATACTCAAATGGGACAAATTAGTTATAAGGAGAAAGAAGCATAAAGCAATAATGATGTTTAAATCTCTAAATGAACAAGCTCCAGTGTACTTGCAGAACCTATTTCACGAGCGAAGCACAGACTATGATTTGCGCAATTCCTTTCATAAATTGACGTTGCCCAAGCCGCGTACTAACTACTTGAAACGAAGTTTCAGTTACAGCGGTGCTTTGTTGTGAACTCTTTACCCGAAAATGTGAGAGAAATCAAATCAGTCAGCAATTTTAAAAAGCAAATCAATCATCTATTTGAGTCGTCGGACTCTCACTCGGCAGTCTTGTAAAACAGTATGTCGATAGTTTTTAGTCTAATTAATTGTAATTAGATTTTTACTCTATTATTACTGAAGATTTTACCGAGTTTTAAATAAAGAATCTACCCACCTACCTACCTACCTACCTACCTACCTGCCTACCTACCTAGATGGAGAATGTCGCAATAAAAATTGTAATAAATACCCTTGTGCCCTATCATCATCAGCAGCAGCAGCAGCAGCAGCATTATCATCGTAATCATCATCATCATCATCATTATTATTTTTATTATTTATTCATTAATCTTTTTTTTTTATTTTTTGCTCTACTTTATTTTATTAGTATATTTTGGAAAAATAAACTTGCTTCTTGCTGAAAATAGTGAAAATTCATAGAGCACCCAGCCTCGAATAAGTGCTCACTCTGAAGGACAAAAAATTCAATGACTGCTCAGAGCGCTTGACCGAATCATCACGTTAAGCTGAGAAGGGGCGGCCTTAATCAGGACTCGCGATAAGGGGTCTAACATGCCTTTCTTTCTACAGTCTTCTTGTGACAGTTCGCCCTGTAAGAACACTGGCAAATGCATTCCCTTGTACCAGGAAAATGGATATACGTGTATCTGCGTGGAAGGATTCACGGGACGAAACTGCGAAAAGAGTAAGCAATACTAAGAAATACTTTTTGTCGTTTTGCTCTAGTTTTGCTGCCCCTGTTTTGCTGTTCGATTCATATTAATGAATTAATGTGCTACACAGGCTGAGTATACAATTTGCTTTGATCATGTCTCCCGCTTATATAGACGAGTGTAAGAGCAGTCCCTGTTTAAACAACGGAACATGTACTGACCGAATCAATTCATTCAGCTGCAATTGCCCCCCAGGATTTGTCGGGAATCGATGTGAAAGTGGTTAGATTAGTCTTTAAGCTGAAATTTTCCATTGCTTATCCTCTATCATAAACGAGTGTCCTTTTTTAAAGCGTCTTCCGATATTATTGTGTTACAGACATAGACGTGTGTAAGAGCAACCCTTGTCTCAACAACGGAACTTGCACTGACAGAGCCAACGGATTCAACTGCAGTTGTCCAGCTGGATTTGCTGGGAAGCGATGTGAAATAGGTGGGAAAAAGGAGTGATAAATAGAGCTGAAAATTATAAGTGTGGATATATCATGTGTAACTCATGGAAAAAAAATGAACCAGTTGGTTGTATTTGACAGGTTGTCATCGACATGTATAAATAGTCCATTTTCGGAGTTGTCCCAAGCCTCGTGAGGCTAAGTACGAAGCCATTGTCATGAAAACGATTTCTTATTCTTATGCAAGTAAAACTCATTTTCACAAGAGAGGTTTTGCACTAAGCCTCGTTTTGAAAACTAGATATTTTTGAACTCGGAAATGGTCTATTCTTTCCGTTTTTAGGTGTTGTGGTTAGAAAGCAATTGTTTAAGATAATCACAACTGAGCTGTGCCTGAAGTTAAGTTCCGTCTACGTACACTGTTTAGCGTGTTATCCCGACTTAGCGCCGATAAGATAATGTATTAAATCACGACGCCTTCTCACGACCCTTCTGTCTTCGTGCCTTGCTGAGGGTTTCTTACCAACTGATTGCATTTCATCTTACTCTGTAGAGGTTGACGCGAATCCTTTGAAGTTATGGTAAAACAGGCACAACATTGCTACATGTACAAAGCGAGTTGAATAGCGATGTTGCACGTTTTGCACCTGTCTGTCCACTATTAAAAGGTGTTTACGCAACACAAACAACTAAGTTACGTCTTTTAAAGGACCGCCTGATCACAGTTTAACTTTTATTAAGCCCAAATCTTGCTTACGTGTTAGTAATAATTGTTGAGTCGTTACGAATGTGGAAGGTCAGCATATGTTTCCTGTCTGCCTTTAACTTTTCCATTCCAAGTTTTCCTAGCTTATCTAAGCTTATCTTCAGAATAACTGTCTTATTTTGTTTGGTTTGTAAGGAAAACGTCACAAGTTAAGGATTCAGGTCTGGGTAAAATTCCTAACAGCTTTCTCTTTGACTAAATGCTTATTTGAAAGTGCGTACCGTCAATTTTATATCATGGTCCTGCACCGGCAGAATTATGTGCATTCTTTGCTCTGAAATTGATTTTCTTCCTTAAGTGCTCATATAAACAAGGTTATCACGATCTCGTTGATGGGCGTCTTTTGGCAGCCTGCGCATACTTAAAAAAGTAATTTTATCCCTGGAAAAGTTGCCACACGTCTTTGCCATGTTTCGCCTGAATGCAGCTTGCCTGAATGAGGACTCCACCCCGATATAAACTAGTGTGAAACCAATTCTTATTTTCTGTTTTACCTTTAGATGTTATCTCAAATGTGGTAACACAATTTCTTTCGCCTGCGATTGGGAATAACAGCAACTGGGCTCTTTGTTGGCAGGCCTCCACTCATGGCTGGGCTGGCACTACCTTTCACAACAAATGCGATGGGAAACGTCACACGATTACAATCATCAAAAAAGATCAGTACGTGTTTGGAGGATACACTGATATTCCTTGGAGTAAGAAAAACGTCCTTTTAGTTACTGAAATTGAGAATAAGACACGCCGCTTGTATAGTGCGTTTGTATTGTGGTTTATGGTCTATAGTCACTGTACTCTTCTAATCTAGTGCTACAAATACCAGAAAAATGTCTTCCCTTCTTCCTACCTCCATCGTCAGTTGAATCAATGAAAATAACCAATGTGACGGTCCTGATCTGTTTACTTCAGCAAGAAAGAAAGTGGTAGGATAAA
The DNA here is from genome assembly GCF_958299795.1 of Porites lutea. Lineage (NCBI taxonomy): Eukaryota > Metazoa > Cnidaria > Anthozoa > Scleractinia > Poritidae > Porites > Porites lutea. Next base: position 7,864,618 of record NC_133207.1, on the reverse strand, counting down.
TTGACCCATCACCACGTTTACTTTTGACTTTCCAAACTTGTAGGGATTTGTCCTGATAACTGGATTCATCTACAAGGTTCCTGCTACCAATTCTCGTCAAAGGGTTTGAGCTGGACCGCTGCAAAATCTGCCTGTGAAGCTAAGGGGTCTAAGCTCGCCATGGTGACATCAAAAGCCGAACAAACACTTGTCTCGAAAGTATCACAAAATGTATGGATTGGTTTGCGGAGGGACCCCAAGGTCCATTCACGTTGGTTGTGGGTTGATGGATCAAGAGCGACATATACTCACTGGCATCCTGGAGAACCGAACGACCATGGAGGTAATGAGGACTGCACACATATGTTTCCTCCTGCCGGAAAATGGAATGATCGTCCATGTTCCAGCAGTCTTCAACACCTTTGTGAAACCAATGGTAGGCGGCGGATAATTGTGTGCTTAATATTGTTAAGTTATTATATAGTTACATAAACGCGCACATGTATGACTGTGAGAAGCGTACAATGAAAAGTGTTTTATCCTTGTATTTTTTATTTAAGTTAATGATCCCAAAAATTAAATTAAAAAAAATGGAACAGGCTAAATATCCAACGCGCAGTCGTGGAATAATTGTTTAATATTCTAAAGGGGGTTACGTCACGTTTCCTTTTGTTATTGCTTTTCAGCGTTCCTGCATGGATACGGTTCGACTTCCAAATCGTTTATCTTCTCTCTCCTGGATAAAGAAGGGTTTGCACCATTTAAGAGCATGGTGACGAATACATCATTTGCAATTTACCGTGGGTCAAGTTACGGTCCAACATTTGGTAGGGAGTATGACATCTACATTGCTGATAATGCCAATCAGAATACTAATTCCTACACTAATTTTGGCAGCTCTTACTCTCTTCCAAATAACGTTACAGACCGTTATACAATCCTGGCTGGAGCCCGTTACTTCTCACCTGACGAAGTTGAGGTATTTTACCTCACTTGAGTTCATAGTTAAAGGAGCTATGTCTCGATTTTTTTCGCATTATGTTAAAACCTTAAAGACACATTGGAATAACAGGGGGAAAAATGAAATAATGTCTCAGTTTTATTCAAAATTACTTTAGTAATATACCTCGACTTTAGGTGAATGGCTTTGGCTTTTAATGGCCATGATTTAAACGGATTCCAAATTGAAAAAAAAAAAATTGGCAAACTTTTTTTCAGTTTACTCCTGTGTTGTTAAAATTTGAGCATAAACAAATCATAGCAAATGTGCCTTTCGATGAAAATCATTTGACGTGTTTCTTTTACAGTTCTGATAATTGAGATACCGAAAATATGACAGAATACTTAGTTACAATTTTAGCTCAGCTTTGACTAGACAAAGTTTGAATGGCCATGACATACCCCCTTCAACCTTATGATTAAGCAGCACAACCAAGGGTTGGGACCTCTAACAAGTATTAATCATACCGTGGTGAACGGCAGCGGTTTAGGAGCCCGGGATAATGGGGTGGGGGAAAAGAAGGGGTACGGAAGGCGGAAAGGGAAAAAAAGGGAGATGGAAGGTCTAAACGGGCGGGAAGTAAGAGAGGGATAGAGGAAACTACACAGCAATGCTGAATATTTCGAAGGCGAAGCCAAGAAAAAAGGAGCGGAATGCAAGGTACTGGAGAATAGGAGGTTTGACCTCCTGTCTCAACCTCGTATGGTTCAAAGCTTTCTTTTTACAACCAATATAGGATAATTAAACTATTCTTCAGAACGTTTTCTTTGAAGTCACGGTCAGAAAATGTCTAAAGACTTTTTAAGTTCTGTACTAGGTGAGATCATAATCCTAAATCTTACAGAAGTGCGTAAAATGACGGCATAAACAATGCCAGACTTCATGAAACCAGAAATTAAAATAATAATAATAAAAAAAAAAACATCATGTGCAATATAATCACTCAAGCTTACCGGTGGAGATGCAGGTAGGAAACACATCAAGTAAGGCCAGAATCACTTAAGACGTTTCAACCTTCTTAAGCATCCAGCAAGACGAAGTAAGCTTACTAGCAGTAACTTATTTTAGATAACGATGATTTCCGATTTTTTTTTCTCGAGCGGTGCATTTCTCAACCAAAACCCAATAAACAAGCCAGCCATTAATAACAAAAGAGTCTTGATAGCAGCTGTATTTCATTTTGTAGATCCAGTATAAAAAGACAGTTAAAACATAATAGGATGTCACGAAACTCTGTCAGCTTCAGCCACAGGTGGCCCAAGTGTAATATGAGAGTTTGTATGGGAAATAAAGAGTTTGTGTGGGAAACGAAACTTAGATGAAATAAATGAACTAGAAGCGGTTAGAGTTAAGAGTTATCAGTAAAGTGTAAATATTGTTACCTGATGTCGTTGTCTTTGTATTTACGAAGTTTCAGCGCGATTTGAGTACTAAAACATAATTTGACCTGACAGTGTAATAATAAGAGACAAGGTAGGGCACAATCGCTCGATCGGCCTTCAGAGTTGCTCAGAATCAGCTCCAAATTTCACGAGAAAAAAATCAGACATACTTAAATTTGATTATCAGTATCATCATCATCATCATCATTATCATCATATCATTATTATCATTACTATTATCATTCTTTCTTTTGCGTAAGCGAGTTGTTTTTTACCAGGCGTTTAGCTGTTTGTTATCTATTTAATTTCTGGCTCCGGGCGTCACACTGCTATCAAATAACCTTTAAGCCTTTTTTTCAAGCCTCTCATTCTATCCCTTTTAAACAAAAATCCGTTTTCTTTCCGTGCAGTAGCCGTGCATCGCGTGGGCGGTCACAAAATAAGAACGATATTACTTCGCAACAAATTATACTTCATAAACATCCGCTCACGGCCATCAAACCGTTAAGCCGTTCTATTTTATTCTTAAACCGTTCATTCACATTTTTTTTTCTCCATCTGTTCAGTTGTCGTGCGTTGCGTAAGAGGTAACAAATTAAATTGATATTTCTTCGCAACAAAATTTAAGTCAAAAAAAGGCTCAAACAGCTTTGTAGGCGAAAATCTAACGTCATCAAAAGACGGGGGCAGGTATAGGAAGAACTTTTTTTAGTTGGTAGTGTATCGAAAAAGATTATTCGCGTAAACCCTGATATTCCTATTAATGTCAGTATAACTGTAGCCGCGGTTGAAGTTAATGACTTAGCGTAATCTCTTGCTTAGGGTGGTAGCTTTTTAGCGAGTCAACGAGGTGTGGCATAACTAATTCGTCAACGAATTACTAAAAGACTGATTTGAATTGCTTTTCATGGTCTGTTTTCACAGCAAGCCGAAAAGCTAACAACTGCATTTAGACCTAAACAACTGAAGCTTTTTTCAACAAAGGGCAAACCTTTCAAGAAACGAGGTACTGCACCGCAACTCTAACAACTGAAAGATGGAAGGCTTCCAAGTACTTCTCAGATTCTATGCCTTCATATTGGGGATCTTAGTCGTTTTTCCGTGTCATTCTAGCGGTAAAAATTCCCTTGTATTGCAGACTGTGTTTTTAATAGTCAAACAATATTAGAACGTATCAGTAAATAAATATGCTTTTACATCATGACGAGTCATGTTAATTATTTAGTAATGGCTATTGATTCACTGCAATGAATATTGTTTATGGTTAAACATAAACATAAACGTGACATAATTAGGAGAGGTGGGTGTTTATTTGTATGCAGTCCAGGCAGAATTAGACAAAAGCTTGTGTCTTCACATCTGAGAGAAGATGGAAAACCCAGTAATTCTCAGAAACCACTTCTTTTTTCTGTTGATCTTTTCCACCGTTCATCAAACGGATTCTCAAGGTACATAAAATTCATTTTCTATTTCTTTGATTGTGATTTTTATTGTGACATAAAAAAGAATGTGAAAATCTTATGTTTTTCCTCTTTTCTTTTGAACAGCTTTCAGCCAAGGATCCATTGGCAACTTTTTCTATGTCAACTTCATGATAAGTGAATTTTCCTACCTGAATATCACAAGCATTGAACGGAAACTTATTCAAGACGAAAACGATTGTGGCTACGCCTGTTTAGAAATTCCTTCGTGTTTTTCGTACAACGTGGCTGCTTTCCCTGATGTCAACGGTAAACTTCTGTGCGAACTCCTGCCATCGGACAAGTTTAACAACTCAGAAAAGTTCAACGCCAGTAAAGAGTTTCATCACTTCTTTATTCCGGTGAGTCAAGCTTCTAAATGATCAAAGTTGTTTCGTTCAATAAACCTTTCGCTGCTAAATGTGGCCAAAGGCAAAATTCGACAAGAATATCCAAATTTCATTTCTTAAAATGTACGGGCAGAGAGGTTTCATTTGAATGATCACTCCATAGGATTTCGCCCACGCATTTAAACATTTGAGCCACCTTACAAACTCCATCATTCCCTCTGACAGTGAGAGAGTTTTAAGAAAAAATGCTCAATAATCCTCTCCCCTTACGGGATTTCTCAGGGATAATGAAACAGTCAAATGATTCAAAGGAAACATAACATGGTTAAGAATCCCAACTGGTAGGAGGCGAACCAGTTGGCTATTTTAAAAATGGCCTTAGCATTTGAACGGTAGTGAAATTTTACACCTGGCAGCTCCCAATGCCCAGTCGTGCTCTTTAGTTCATTAAACGGAAATTTGGATGATCGGACTAAGTTTATGAGGCAGACTGGTTCAATGTTGATCTCTCCACTAAAATGTTCGCGTTCGACGGTTCGCTCTGTTAATAGTACACAATTGTGTTTTTAACTGCTTAGCTATAATTTAAGATATTCCGCCTAAAATCGGCAGAAAAAAATATTATAAATTCATCCTGGGCTAGAAAAACCATGTTCTTATTTGTTGCCGATGCCCTCGACATGAAGACTTCTCCTTTGTGCTATTCTGGCATTTAGACAACCTCCGATGGCAATTCCTCTATATACAGAAACTTTCCGACAGCAGTCGGACCTCCAGTAAGCGACCATCCAAATTGCGAAAAGTTAGCAGTCACTGACGAGGGTCGAACTGCATGCAGGAAATCTTTTGCGAGGAGAAGTGCGGACACAGCTACTCTTTGAAGAGAATGTATGGCATGGAAATTTAGGCTGACAATAGTTGAAATACATGTTGTTCCGACCAAATTTTTTTTTCAAAAAGCCGGAGTTACTTAGTTTATACAGAAACACAGAGATCAGACCATTATATCAGGTGGTCGCCTAGATAAGGTTAAGAACAACGGAAAATTCTAAAATCGCCATCTTAGAAAAGTTGTCGCGGTCTCTGACGATAGGTGGTCGTTTAAGGGAAGTTCCAACTTAAAGTCTTTGTATGGGAAAATTTTAGTGTTTTAAATGGATGGTCGCCTATTGCAGGTGGTCGCTTACTAGAAGGCTCGATTTCGATTGTGAAGGAAAAGTAAGTCTTGAATTATGCCTCCATTTCTACATATAAAACCTTCAGTTGTTTATAAACCAAGTAAAATCTCTACACGGAAGTTGAAGAAATCCAGCTGGACACGTAAATGTAAATCTACAGTTAAAATATTCACATTCCCTGTTCATTATCGTGCAAACAGAGATGTCAATGAAGTGTGTTTTGGTGATACAATGTCCTTAACCTCGGGCAGAATGGAGCTGTACATATTGGTGCTTTTAGCCTTCGTTAGTTATTTAAACAAACACGAACAAGGTGCACTTACTCGCTCTATTAAGAGTTTGCCTGTGCCAATCGCAGGATGTTGTTACGGCAACGCAAATTTCAAACCACAATCGCCACCAGTAATTTTGACACCGCGGAAATTTCGTCTTTTTATTAATTAGCAGTTTTCGTCAAAAATAGCCCAATTTCTAGCATTGAAAATTTCCGGCTTCATTTTATTGTTATTTTTTAAGCTCAGCTATCTTTTACAAGGATATCGAACCCGTACTACAATAGTTTAAACAGTCTTGACAGTTGACCACTTTCCGCAAAAACCAATTACTGAAAGGATTTAAGTTAAGAAAAATGACGTAATAAACAAAATGACTACCTGAAAATATAAAATCCTAGTTCTTTAATTAAATTCTCAGGGCTAATTTAATAACGAAATGTTTGGCGATCAGTCTAGAGAGAATTTGTATCGTGAATATTGCGGTTTTAAAAATGGTTAATCCTTAGAACCAAGAACCAAATAAAGGTTTGTGCAAATCCTGACATGTAGGCGCGGTAGTAAAGGCGCCTGACCACATTTCCTAGTCGTTCCATGTAAGGCAGTTCGAAGTCCGGGAGATTCTTGTTTGTTGAATCCGGACTCTGAAAAAATTTTGCTTGTGAAATCTGGAATCCTCTGCTTTGGAATCCGGAATACCGCTCGAGAAATCTGGAATATCACTGGAATCCAGAATCGAAGTTCCCCTCACAGAGACTGAAATTTAGTACCTGGAATCCTGTCTTGGATTTCCTAGCCTGCGTCGCAGACGTAATTTAACCCCGTTTAGTAAAGTTTGCGAGGTATCGCCGAAATCCTTGTTCTGGGCCCCCAACGGACTACCGGAAATTACCGAATTACCGGAAATGCGTTTCGAATTTCCTTTCAACCTGATTGGCTTTTTTTTTTAACGGGCCAATCATGGCGCGTATTCAAATCCTGGTACACAGGTGGAGGCCTACTAGCTAGAACTGTTCCGCAGATGGACTTAACCAAAGTTTAGTTTCGACTGTGGCACAGGCAAGGATTCCCTACCCTTACATGGAACGATCCTAGCCTGTCTAACAGGCGGTAATTTTGGTATGTTTTTCGTTGAGTTTCGTAAAGAAAGAGCTCAAACGAGAAAATGAAGGGGGCCAGAGGGCAAAAAGAACATCGTTTTTCTTGTATGGCTTTTATTTTTCTTTCCTGCTGCGTTCATTACGAACCACAAAGGAAAAAAAAAACACTGAAAAACCGCATATTACGCAGTTTACCACAGTTCCTTAATGGTAAAAAGTAATTACTTTGCTTTTCGCTAGTTTCCGTATTTATTCGATTGAGCGTCCTGCCTCGAATAAGGACCCTTATTAGTTTTGTAACTAACATAACTAATTAATTGATCTTAGTGACAATGAAATTCAAATTTACTCCTACTAAGAGACTTCCCCGAGGATCGAGTTTTCTAGTGTTTTCTAGCAAGTGTTTTAAAGAACCTTTCGATGAACCGTAAAAAGTCTGCTTTGGCACGTCTTCACGTTTGGTTGTTATTTTTATTTATTTGTTTATTATTTTATTTTCTTCTATTTTATTATTATTTTGTGGCAAAATATACTTTCTTTTTGCTGAAAATTTAAAAAGCACCCAGCCTGGAAGAAGGGCTCACTCTCGGTCAGGGCCAAAAATTCAATAAGCGCTCAGGCCGCTTGATCGAATCAACACTGTAAGTTGGGAAATGAAGTTTGAGCGTCTTGTTTCAAAAGTCTCAGTTAATTTCTTGAATTATCTACATTGACTAACCTTTCTAAACCTAAATCATTGGATATCATTTGAAATTTTACCGAGAAAAATCCATCGGGCTTATGTATGATGGACACCACAAAAATGGGTTAGGAGAAGGGGTGGCCTCAATCAGGACTCACGTTAACAGATGTTCATATGCCTTCCTTTGTGCAGTCCATGTGTGACCATTCGCCCTGTAAGAACACTGGCAAATGCATTCCCTTGTACCAGAAAAATGGATATAAGTGTATCTGCGTGAAAGGATTCACGGGACGAAACTGCGAAACAGGTAAGAAATGCTTAGAATAACTACATATCGTTGATATCAATAAATTGCTGTATTTCACACACTGATAAAAAACAAAAAAACAAAAACAAAGCAAAAAACATATCTCCTCGAGTATAAGAGCATTCCCTGTTTAAACAACGGAAAGTGCAACGACCAAATCAACGCATTCAACTGCAGTTGCCCGCCAGGATTTGCCAGGAATCGGTGTGAGATTGGTTAGAACAGTCTTTCAGCTGTAATTTCCTATTGCTTATCCTCTATTATAAACAGGCTTCCTTGCTTTGATGCGTCTTTTGATATTATTCCGTTACAGACATAAACGAGTGTAGGAGCAACCCTTGTCTCAACAACGGAACATGCAACGACCAAATCAACGGATTCAACTGCAGTTGTCCAGCTGGATTTGCTGGGAAACGATGTGAAATAGGTGGGGAAAAAGGGTTGTAAATGAAAGAACTGACAAATATTTTTTGTGGATATACTGTATTAATGTGAGATTGGTTAGAACAGTCTTTCAGCTGTAATTTCCTATTGCTTATCTTCTATTATAAACAGGCTTCCTTGCTTTAATGCGTCTTTTGATATTCCGTTACAGACATAAACGAGTGTAGGAGCAACCCTTGTCTTAACAACGGAACATGCAACGACCGAATCAACGGATTCAACTGCAGTTGTCCAGCTGGATTTGCTGGGAAACGATGTGAAATAGGTAGGGAAAAAGAGTGGTAAATGATAGAACTGACAAATATTTTTTGTGGATATACTGTATAATGTCTAACTCATGGAAATAATGAACAGGCAAGTTGCGTAAATACTGACCTCTGATTGGAAAAAGTTACGCGGGAGTTACGTCACTTACCACAAAACAAGTTTCTCATGGGCCAGTAAATTGCGCAAAATACATGTACAGATTTTGTTGTAAAAAGTAGAACTATTCTCTTCTTTCTACAACAACCTTTTTGCAGCCTGAAGCAACCTGATTTGTTGCAAGACAGGTTTAATTCGTGGGTGGTAAAACGCCCAACATCGCTATTCAAATCGTTTGGCAGCAATGTTGCAAAAAAACAAAAAACAACAACAAACAAAAAAGATTATAGAGTACTAAAGTGTGACGTCATAAAAATGAAATTTCTGAAATTATGGGATTTCTCAGGATAATCTGAATGAACAATGTCCAAGAGGCCTACTTCCCAAAAATGAGCATTTCGGGGCAAATTGTCTCTGAGATCGTAGCCCAGTTATGTTTAGAAAACTCCATACAAACCCTTCTAAATTTTTTTGGGGTCGACCCAAAAAAAATTAAAATGGTTTGTATGGGGTTTTCTGAGTTTAACCGGCTAACATCTCAGAGACAATTTGCCCCGAAATGCTCATTTTTGGTAAGTAGGCCTCTTGGACATTGTTCTTTCAGAATATCCTGACAAATCCCATAATTTCAGAAATTTCATTTTTATGACGTCATCACTTTAGTACTCTATACCTGTCCGTTTGAACTTACCTTAACGGCGTTGCTTTATTGTTATGTTCCTTTCTTAATGAACATTTTTTTTTCTTTTTCCGCGATATTCTCTACCTCCAACTGATTTTGTGAACTTTGTTCAAGAACCACGTTTGAACTCTGCGTGTCACTGATTTCAAAAAACACCTTTCTCCTTTATTCACTTACCATCACGTTTCCACCATTGCGCCCAAACACATATATCGACAATCCGATCCTGTTTTAGAAGCCTTCCTCAAGTCTCTTGTAGCTCAGTGGTAGAACATCAGGGCTTGTAACCACAAGGTCATTGGTTGAAATCCTATTGGGAGAACTCAGGTTTTTTCTTCCGAGTCGCCTGCCTGTGTCACTGACTGAAAAATGTGTTCTGCACACAGTTTTGTTAGAAGAGAATTCAAATCCCTGGCTAATTCCTCGGCATGATAAACGTCGTCTTTATCGCGATTATCCCTACCCACTTACTTTGTCAAATGTAGACGAACCCTACTGATGTTGAATTCCAAGCGACCATATCCAAGTCCAGAAAGAGGAATAAATTTCGTCGTTATTTGTTTGCGATCTCCATAAAACGCGAAATTAGGCAATTTCATGTCGTAGTCGTGCAAAAATGGTATATAAACGTACAAAAAAGTGTGATGCACGTGCTAAGTTGTTGTTTTGCTAATAAAGCCTATTGCTTTTTTTTTTTTTTTTTGACGTTCTCGTTGCAGTGGCGTCGTTGGATCCGTTCAAGTCCCTAGTTTCACAAAGCACTACGTGTCTTGAAAATACAAATTTATTGTGGACAATGACTGTTGCACTTTAAGGGTCTTGAATTTTGAGGACTTAAAGAATTTCAAAAAACAATTGTAAAGCTAGTAGGTTAACTATAACCCGTAAAAGGTGTTTACACACTTACACATCTTAGTTCAAACGACTTCCAAAATTTGTGTACTATCATGATGAATGGCCAGGTCTTCTGACTTTTTCCCTATGAAAGGAACTGAGGCTACCATCTTTGATAGGTTGTTTGGTATAGTCAAACCTACAAGTAACGGCCAAGGGACCGTGGTAGAGGGGTTGTTCTATACTTGAGGAATGCCCACCTGGATGATAAAAAAGGAGAAAGGTTGCCGTTACTAGAGGTTCGATTGTATTCGAGAGGGCGTTATTAGCGGGTTTTATGTTAAAGACTAATTATCCGTCTGGACGAACTTGGGAAAACATTTTTAGTTCGTCTGGTTATGCGTCTACAGTAAAACGGCAGGCAGAAGTTGGAGCATGCGTCTACTCGAACTATTCTTTATTGCGCCTTAAACGACGCACTACGAAAGGTCGTTTTCTGAACGCATAATGCGTGTGGGTATAAAAGGATTAGCAACAAATGAAGCACGTGTTAAAACAAGTAAAACAAAAACTATAGTGCCCATTCATTTGTATTTTGCCGCGCGCAAGATCTCGCATTGATCGTCTCTCGTAATTATTAACACTAACCAGACACTTACGATAAAAGACGATTTATCCGTACGGGACGGATAATGTTTTCTAACCTGGTCGCAGGTTAACTTTGATCAAAGCTAAATTTTGCGAAGATCTAACTTTCAGTAATACTCTTTGAGTCGTTACGTCTGTGGAAGGTCAGAATCTGTTTTCTGTCTGCCCTGGGATTCACGTGTATTTTTTCCATGTCAAGTTTTCCTAGCTTATCGAAGGTTATCTTCAGAATAGCTGTCTCATTTCATTTAACTTGTATGAACAAGGATTCAGGTCTGGGTCAAATCCCACAACTTTCTTTCATGATTGACTAAATACTGATTTGAAAGTGTTTGCCGTCAATTTTGTAACATCGCCCTGCACTGGCAATGCCATGTGCGTTCTTTATTCTGGATTTGATTTTTCCCGCAAATGTTCGCATAGACAGGGTTATCACGACTTAGCTTGTGGACTTCCTTTAGTGGACTGCGTATACTTTGAAAGTAATTTATCCTTGGAAAAAAATTGTCACTCATCTCTGCCGTATGATTCGCGAACGCAGGTTGGCTAGAGGATGGCTGCACCAGAAATAAACGCTTGGGAAACCAACTCATATTTTATCTTTCACCCTTAGATATTATCTCGAGTGTGATAACACGGTTTCTTTCGCCTGCAATTGGGAATAACAGCAACTGGGCGCTGTGTTGGCAGGCCTCCACTCATGGCTGGGCAGCCAGTACCTTTCACAACAAATGCGATGGGAAACGTCACACGATTACAATCATCAAAAAAGACCATTACGTGTTCGGAGGATACACGGATATTCCTTGGAGTAAGTAAAACGTCCTTTTTGTCACTGAAAATGGGATTAAGGCACTTTGCTTGTACAGTGCGTTTGTAGTTTGTGGTCTTTTGTCACTTTACTTCTAATCTAATGCTACAAAATAATTAATGCCAAAAACTTGCCTTTCCTTTTTGCTGCCTACAGAAGTTTCTACCTGATTCTTCCCCTCTTTAAGATGCCCTGAACCAGCAAAAATCCACTGCTCCTTCTCCGCCTATTTGTGGCAATAACAAATGCGCGATTGCGTTACATCACTTGAATGACGATAATCTTATGTCTTTGCCCAATCTCGACGTCGCATAAAACTCAGCGAGAAAAAGTTTAGTGAGGGACAAAGATGAATGTGATACACTCACTGACAATTTTTTTAAACAGGCTGAGAAAGACGGTCTTCCCTATAAATTTTTGTTACAGCTTCATATAAGTAAAGAATACTTCGATTTATCCACGTTAATTGTTTGGACTAACTAGAGCACGAGTCTTTTTGGTTTTTTGGTATGTATTAATAAAAGTTAAAGTTAAGTTTACGAGACATTATTTTCAATATTTCTGGCAGCTCATAGCTCTGAGATTCGAGGGAAACAAAGTTAACTGTTACCCGAGGGACCAGTCTTTAAGTGATTTGTTATATAGCGCACGAAGAAGAACATTTTTCGTGTACGAGTTTAAATCTTGCGAGCGGTCAACATTCGCGGGTAACAGTGCACTGTTACCCCCTGACGTCATAGATTTTACAATGTTGCCCGCTCAGAGTTTTTGGCGTGAAACAGTTTCATTGTTAGATGTCAAGTGACCTCGAAGTAAACAATGAAGAGCTCGCGCTGTTGGGAAAAAAATTCCAGCTATATAACAACAGTCATTATTCTCTGCTGAAATTTTATATATATTTTTTTTCCATTGAGCATCAGTCATCAACACAAGGATGTTATATGTTTAATTCAACAAGAAAGAAAAGTGGTGAGACAAACTGACTCATCACCACGTTTACTTTTGACTTTAGGGCTTTGTCCTAACAATTGGATCCATCTACAAGGTTCATGCTACAGAGACCCGTCAAAGAGTTTGAGCTGGACCGCTGCAAAATCTGACTGTGAAGCTCAGGGGGCTAAGCTCGCCATAGTGACATCACAAGCCGAACAACAAGCACTAGTCTCGAAAATATCAAAATCAAAAAGTGTATGGATTGGTTTGCAGAGGGACCCCAATGACCATTCACGTTGGTTGTGGGTTGATGGATCAAGAGCGACATATACTCACTGGAGTGATGGAGAACCCAACAACCTTGGAGGAAATGAGGATTGCACAGTTATGTTGTCTCCTACCGGAAAATGGAATGATTTAGCATGTTCCAACAGGCTTAATTACCTTTGTGAAACCAATGGTAGGCAGCACCACAATTGTGTACTTAATATTGTACTAATTATTATGGTATATCCAGTGTATGGCTGTAGCTGGGAAGCACCACAATGTAAAGCTTGATGAATTACTTTCACTACGAATGGTTGATGTGTATATAAATTTTAAAAGAGAAGCCTTAATGTTATTTCCCTGGATTTTATCCTTGCATTTAATTTCAATGAATGCTTCCCCTCCCCCCCCCAAAAAGGGGAGGTGAACATTATACCTAACATTAGGGTGATAGCTGTTTTAGTATTTACCGAATCACTTAAAAAACGAGAGCAACTTTTGCAAATAAAAGATTTCAGTTAGTAAGATTTTTTTAAACCAAAATTTATCACTTTCTTGGTATTTGTCGGTACAGATGCCTTAGTTTTTGCTTAAATATCGCCTTTAGGAGCTGTCGTGAAACGGAACGTGTATTGACTCCCACTGAACTATACAGTGATTTATTAGGGAGCTTAAGCAAAAACGACGGCGACGGTTACGAAAACGTCACTTATAAAGTGAATTCGCGCTTCTTCAAACTTTATCGCGCTTATTCCATCTCCTTGAAGATAGCATTTTCCTGGAGCTGAATTCTAAAAGACTGCATCGAACTTGAGTAAAAGAAAGAGAAAGTCGTTGTCTTGTGTTCAAGTCCTCCACAAAACGAGAAATTAGGCACTTTCTCGTTGTAGTCGTGCAGTTACCTCAAACAAATGTACAAAAAGCGTTATGCACTTGTAAAGTTGTTGTTTTGCTTAATCTAAACCTATTGCTTTTTTTGCTGTTCTGGTTGCCGTCGCCGTCGTCGTTGCTTGAGCTCCCTAATAGCCAAGAGTATTTTAAATTACGCAAAAATTGCTATCCGCTTATATTTGTTAAGGGAGCTATGTCACGTTATTTGGTATGTTTTTGGTTTTGTTTTGTTTTGTTTTGTTTTGTTTTGTTTTTTTTTTCACTTAATTGAATTGGAAAATTAGTACATGTAATCCCATTGTGTTATTTGAGACTAAATTTAGGCATTGAAACTGTTCCCTGTGGTCTGTTCAGTGCCATTATCGATGACAACGATAGACATCAGATTGAAACTTGGAAAAGTTGTGCCAACTTTTAATGATATGCCTACAAAAATTTCCCCAAAATTATTATTGGTTAGTGCTCCCTGATGAAATTTGTTTGATATCTTCTTCATAACTCGAAAGGACAATTTTGTGTATGAGTAAATGCAAAATTCAATTCTTGACTCAGATTGACCTAAAACAGCAATATCCCTGTGACGTATCCCCTTCATTTATAAAAAACTGAATCATGAGATAATGCAATTCAAAGTGGACAGACTGCAAATTATAGTAGTTGCTAAAAAACATATATCTACGTGTCACAATTCTAGAGCTCTGATTGGCTTAGCGATCATGGTATATGAGCCAATATACCATGCTCTCCAAATACGATAACTGTACGCGACTGCACGCGTCTGCTCAAAATTGGTTGTTTTTACAGAAAAAGTCGGAAAGAATTCGCGATATTTTGTGGACGTTTTTAATAAAACAATTATTCCACTCGCGCTTGTTGGATATGAGATGATTATAGCCAACTCACATCCAACGCGCACTCTTGGAATAATTGTTAAATATTCTAAAGATTAGGGTACGTCACGTTTCCTTTTGTTATTCCTTTTCAGCGTTCGTGGATGGATACGGTACGACTTCCAACTCTTTTATTTTCTCTCTCCTGGATAAAGAAGGGCTTGCACCATTTAAAAGCATGGTGACGAATACATCATTTGCAATTTACCGTGAGCCAAGTTACGGTCCAACATTTGGTGGGGGGCATGACATGTACGTCGCTGATAATGCCAATCAGAATCCTAATTCCTACACTAATTTTGGCACCTCTTACTCTCTTCCAAATGGAGTTACAGACCGTTATACAATCCTGGCTGGAGCCCGTAACTTCTCACCTGACGAAGTTGAGGTATTTTACCTCACTTGAGTTTATAGTTAAAGGAGCTATGTCTCGATTTTTTCGCATTATGTTGAAAGGCCTAAAGACACATTGGAATAACAGGGGAAAAAGAGAAATAATTTCTCAGTTTTATTCGACTGCTAATATACCTCAGTTTCTCAACTTTAAGTTAATGGCTTTGGCTTCCGATGGCCAGTATGGAAACAGATTCAAAATTGAATAAAACGGGCCAACTTTTTTCAATTTTATTCCAGTGTTGTCAAAGGTTGACCATAAACAAATCAAAATTAGTTTTTCTTTCGGTAGAAATCATTTGAGTTATTTCTTTTACAGTTCTGATAAGTGGGATAAGAGATAATATAACTGAGAATACTTAGTTATAATTTCAGCTCAGCTTTGACTCTGTAAACAAAGCGGAAATAGCCATGTTATAACGCCTTTAACCTTTTGATTTTCGTGTGCAGAAACCGTTTAAATCAACGAAAAAATACCACAATAACAAAGTGTTGCGGAATTCTTATAACCCCGCTCGCTGGTTCAAACAAATCACATTGAAATAACTATACAACGCATTGAGTGTTGACGATCGGGGGCTTGTTTTTCTTGACACTCAGGGTTTGTGACAGTTTTCTGCTTATAAAGACGGGTTTTACGTTAACATCGATCTTGGCTCCCAGAGAATAGATATCTTTGCGTACGCGATCAGCTGATCGCTGATCTTTAAAGGGCAATACTATGTAAACAGATGGGTCTACTGAAGGCACGGTGTGTATTTCTTTATCTGGTTCCTGGCTGAACTTATTTCTAGTGGAATCGACCAATGTTTTGGGATAGCGCAGCTTTGAAAACATGGTGCGTAACTTGTTGCATTCTTTTGCAAAACCTTCTTTGGTTGAAGATAGACGGTACGCACAGTTAACCATCGTGTAAAACCCGTCTTTACAAGCAGAAAACTGTCACAAACCCTGAGTGTCAGGAAAAGAAGCTCCCGATCGTCAACACTCAATGCGTTGTATACTTATTTCAATGTGATTTGTGCGATGCAAATTATGTCGGGTACACTACCCGACACTCACATCAACGCATAAGTGAACACCGTTTTTCAGCCATCGGGAAACACCTTGAAACACAGCATGGCAACAACAGAACAAAGAGGAAATGTAACAGCAAGTTTGATTGCTTAGTCTACAAGATGTTATAAAGGACATCAAGCCTTCTCTTAACACGCAAGCCGACTCCATTCGCGCCAAACTATTTACGCGACACTTTCGTACATTTTTTTTGTCTCTTATTGTGTTTCTTACCTTGGGAATTATACCCATTGGACCCGCAAATATTTTACGTATTGCTTAAAATTCTATGTATTCGTTTTACACCTTATACTTTTTCACTTTTCAATTTGATAATGGCGTAACGTGTGGCGCCGAAACGTCGTTCACTTTTTGAAATGTTTTTTAGATGTATTTTGAAAATCTTTTAGCGTTTAACTTTTTGATCAAATTATTACAAAATCGCACGTTCTTTCGCCTTATTTAGCTTTAGAAAATGCATGCAGTTACCTCTTTTTTTATCATAAATATACTCGGACTTTGTCTACATTATTGTGAAATCTAATGTCACGAAATCTAACTTCTTTGCGCTACAAGTTACAATTTCTAATAAATATTTAATCACAAAATAATCAAGTTAAGCATCACCTATTTCTTCCCCGACATAAAGCATTTTGCGTGGGTTATTGAAACCGTTTAATATAACTTAGTAGCCGTGGCGTTTTATCATTGGACAGTAATCCAGACCCTTTAACCAAGTGGATTATTTTTAAAGAAGATAAAGTTTGTCTGTCTTGATCAGTTTATGAAATTGCTCTCGATGAAAGATGATCAGGATAGCAGCGACTGGAAAACTGAAAGTGGTCTAGAACCGGTTTTTTTTATGGCTAAACTGATTTTAAATAACGGGTTGAAAAGCATAGATAAAGTTCTCAGTACAGTGGAACCCCGCCATACGACCACCCCGTTAATACGACCACCCCGTTATTACGACCACTTTTTTGTGGCCCGAACAAAAGCCCACTCATTTTCTTATCTGAAAACCCCGTTAATCCGACCACCCCGTTATTACGACCAACGACCACCTTTGGGAGTCCTGAATCGTTATTCTCTTTATAAAATTACCCCGTTAATACGACCAGTCAAAATGCTTGGTGGGGCTGCTGAATGAAAACAGACACAATCTGACAAACAATATAACGCATTACTAATATTTCATTGAATGTTTTTAGGCAAAGGTGTTAGCATGACATCCGGTAAATTGCAGTGTTCAGTAAAAAGGATCCATGAATAAATAATACAAAAGATCTGAAAGACTTCACTTTGCAGCATTTGGAGGCTCTCAAAGTTATATTGCCTTCCTGTTTCTGCTGCCTTCCACTGTGGCTTTTCTCTTCAAGTCCATTTCCTGTTCTTTTCTCACAGATCGGTTATTTGGAATGTCTAATAATTTGTTAAGTATATCAACGTTTCTTGGCTGTCCATCAGTAAACTTGTAAACTCATGGGATTTCCATCCCGTATCCTCCCCCACGTTTCACAAGCCCCTTCCTTTCATAACAAGGAACTGAAAGAAGTCAGTGTTTTTTCTCATTACTCGGTTTCGTTTACTGTTATATTGTTCAGTTGCATTGAATTGCGGTTGTAAGGTTGTTAATTAACTGCAAAAAGGTTTATTTGTAGCGGATTAAAGGTATACATGTAGTAGAATGTAGTTTAAAAGCATTTTGCACCATAATTTGACCCTACCCCGTTAATACGACCACCCCGCTAATACCACCAAATTTCCATGGCCCGAAGGTGGTCGTATTAACGGGGTTCCACTGTAATTAACACCCGCAAATAAGAACCTACATTTTTACAGTTCTGGCATAAAATTTCCTTTTATTCTGGGCTAGTTATCGGCAATTTAAGGCTAGGTTCTTAATTTCTATGAAGGCCTAGGGGAGAAAGTTGTTGAATACCCGAGAAAAAAAAGAAACTTGAATTTGGTCCTTGAATATAAGGAATTTATTCACAACTGCACATTATATATTTCAAACCTCCTTTATCTGTGCTTTTTTACAACCCTTTTTCGTTGTAGGAATTACAGATGAAAAACTAATTTTAATTAGCAGGATCATCGATCCAAGTAAACTGTGTCAGTAAAACAACAGCAGTTTTTAAATACGAAAACTTGTAAGAGTTAACCACCTTTAAAGGGCTTCTTTTTCTATATATAATTATGTTTACTTTTTCAGAAACACGTTGTAATAAAAATGGCACTTTCTACAATCACCAAAACGTTAGTTTGTAGTTCTTGAGACGATCCCTGAATTACTTTGATGTAATTGTTTCATTCATCTCGACATTCCTGATGATCTCGCATGCAGTTTCCTTACGTTGGGAATGCAACCATACCTATTAGTGGTCAGAGCCAATGTCTAATTAGCTACAAATTCGCGCATGTCATGTCGCAGCGCGCCATAGGAAAGTGTGCCCTCCTTATTAATGCGGTAAACGAGGCCGATCAAACGCTCTCCAAAACGCTTCAATTGGCCATGTCCACTTAAAAAGGGCTACGCCACACTATTTCACCATCGTTTTTCAATCATTTTTTTTCTGTATCCTCTCTGGTGACAGTATAGATCGGTTTCACTATCACGCAATAAACACGGCACATAAAACCGTCCAGTGGAAGAAGCCAAGAAAATGAAATGTTATAAAAGACCTAATTTATGAACAATTTGTCGAAGTCTCAGATCTTTGTTACCCACATTTTCTCGAGTTATTTGCCTTAACGTTTCACGCATCTTTATAGAGCTTTGTATGGAGACGCCATATTGGTGTAAAGTTTTGGTACACCAATATGGCCGGCGGAAATCAACAAAAACATCTGGAGTTCACTTTTTCTATAACAGCTCTTTCTTTTCACTCGAGAACTAGTACACGAGCACAAAAGCATATCTTCTAAAACTTGGGATGGTTATACTCACTGCTGAAAATCAGAAGGAGAGACACTTATTTTTCAACGAGACAGTATTCATATATTGGTGTCACACACTGTGAAAACTCGAAAGTTCAAATGGCTGTATTTTCGAAACGAAACATGCTACAGGACTGCAAACTTGTACAAAGATATATTTTTTTGTTTATCTTCAACCCATTGTAAATAGGAATTCGTAAATTCTCGCTTTATGACTTTACAATTTGATGACGTCACTGTGAAAACCATCTGCACTTGAAATTGATTTTGTAAAATTTCCTTTTCTTATTTTTGTGTTTATTTTTCGTCTTGTTTTGTTTGTTTATTTTCTTTTGGAGCTTACCCCTATTTAAAGCCATCTTTTTCATGTGTTATTTGCCAAAATCCCAGTGCACCCCCCACCTGAACCCCTGTCCATCAATAAAATTCCTTGTTAACTTGTTTATGACTCAGAACTTCTCCTCATCTTTCACATCTATGGATAACTTTGACGAAAGCTGCCTACTCAATTATACGCGTAGGTAATTTGTTCTAAGTTTATCTTTTTCTGGCAAATGAGGAACTTGCTTGCTCTCTAATTAGTTTCCATTGAGAGAAATAGTAATATTATGTGTGATATTAATATTATGTGTAATATTAAGGTGTCTTCCGTGGCAAACCACTACTCCAATGTGACTTGCTGTAAATCTTTTTAAAAGAAATCGCAGAAATTTTGCGATTTGCTAGAATAGACGTTATACTAAGGAATGATTAGCATAATTAAGTAAACTCGCTCCCGCTTAGAATCTCCACATTTTCGTTAATTTCCTAACCATGCAAGGTAATTTAACCGAAACTTAGCAAGGGGCAAAACATCATTAGTCGTACTGCTGATTAATTTACCCCACACGTATTTATACGAAAGTGGAAGTTCTTGTTTTATTCATATAATACTGACAAAAAGAAGCTGCAGTTCATTAAGCTCGATTTTTAGAACACTCCGTTACCTGAGACTTAAAGCCTAGTAGATTACGCTCAGAGATATTTCCATCTCAGTAGTGGTCGACGGAAAATTTGAAAAAGCAATTTACTAAGTTGAGCTACGTTTACGCAATTAAACCTGCTGATACTTTGCCAGACTACGCAATGTAAGCCCACGCTTAAGTCTTGACAGGAAGATTGTTTTCGTTTTTGTCTGCAATGGAAAAATTTTGATATTCTCAGGAAAAATAAAGCAGCGAGAATTCAATTAACACTTAAAAACATCAGTGCAAACTTTTTTTCAGTGGTATGAACACTAAGCAGAAGAATCTTAAGTGGTTCATTAATATGAATTAAATTGGGCAAATAGTGAAATTATTTCGTTGAATTGGGAACAAAGTATTTGAAAGAATATTTGTACTTTAATTTAGTTCAATCACCAGAAAAAGTCTACATGGAAATACTGCTCTCTCTCTCTCTCACTGCTTCAAATTTCATCAAATCCCCTTAGTCATTTTTAAATCAAGCCATTCGTTCTAAAATAAGGTTTTTAGACGAGTTTTCATATTATTTATTGATGGCAATGGTTTCACCTCTTTTGTGTCCGTATAAGGTTACAGACAAACGATATAATAAGTAGATGTGGGTGCTTGTTCTAATGCATTCAATTTAAAGACTGATTCAGACAAATCCTAAAACTTCACTTCTCCGCGTATCACGAGAAGATGAAAAAAACAGTAATTCAGAGAAACTGCTTTTTCCTTCTATGGATCTTTGTCACGTTTGCATCTAATTCTGAAGGTACATAGACTCTATCTTTTATTTCCTTTTTTGTAGTTTTTCAGTATATTATGACATGAAAAAAGAATCGTCTCATATTTTCCCTCCCTTTTTTTAAAAAGCTTTCAGTCAAGGATCGATTGGCAACTTTTTCTACGTCAACTTCATGATAAGTGAATTTTCCTACCTGAATATCACAAGCATTGGGTGGAATCTTATTCAAGACGAAAACGATTGTGGCTACGCCTGTCTAGAAATTCATTCATGTTTTTCCTACAATGTGGCTGCCTTTCCTGATGTCAACGGCAAACTTCTGTGTGAACTCCTGCCCTCGGACAAGTTTAACAACTCGGACAAGTTCAACGCCAGCAAAGAGTTTCATCACTTTTATATTCCGGTTAGTCAAACAACTTATTCATCACAACTCTTCATGAAGGAAAATAAAAGACCGTCGTATTATTCCCCAAGTTATGGTTTTCGGAAGTTAGCTTTTGTAAATACGACATATATCTCTTAATTTGCTTGGAGAATCTCCAATGCACTGAACTGTACTTTAAATCTAAAGAGAAGCAAGTTGGCTCGTCATTTTGCGTTTACGCTATATATATATATATAAAAAGGAAAAATAGAAAAAGGAACACGAAAAAAGCTGTTCTTCAGTAGTAAAACACGTGCTGATTTCTGATTAAACTATCCCAGGCATACTTTATGAAATTAATCGTTTTATTTATCTTCGAATGTCCTAATTAAGTTTATGGCCGTGGACAGGTTAAAACAGAGCTTCCGAACAAAATATTTGCCAACAAAACGTGTTAGAAGATACGCTGACTTTTCTTTATTCCAGGAATTTTTTCATATTTGGCTTGCTTGAAAGTAGAAATTAACTTTAATACATCTTCATCGTTTTGGCCTTCTGCCATTAGGGGCTTTATTTCATACGATTCAACGACAGGACGGCAACGAGAACGTTTAAAAAACAATAGGTTTAACAAGCACGGGTTTTTTTTTGTAAATTTCTTTGCCGTTTTTGCCAAAGTTTATTTCGCTTTTTGAATTTGAATATGGTCCCTTGGAATTGAAATTCACAAGGGTTCGCGTACATTTGACAAAGTAAGTAAGAAGGAATAATCGCGATAAAATCGCGATCGGTAATAGGGCCAAAAATTTAGTTCACAAAATAGCGTTAAGTTCGCGGTTCGAAAACCTCTAACGAAGACGAGAGAACAGACCCAGATTAGCCCTGTTCAAGTGACATCCATACATCGACATGAATGCCAAATTCGATTCTTACTGATGTAGGAAACAAACCGAAAGGGGGAGAAGGAACTAAAATTCAAGCGAACTTGTATTTCATAACTTTATAGATTTACAATAGGACCAAGGGTTTGTAATGAAGATAAGAAAACTGCTCTAGTTTTCTATACTTAAAGTAAATTAACTTAAAGACCAGGTAAACTTAATTCCATCTTCACAGTGTGTTTCTTGTCCTGTACGTTAAGTTGATATTACCATAGCAACATGAATAAGCTACCTATATTGGTAAAACAAAACATACAAGCTAAAGAGGTCTATACAATTAATAGAGCAAATTCGTATTTATGCCTTGTTGATGCTTTTCAGGAAAATAACAAATGGGAGCCAGGGAACTTATAGCCTGTTCACAGGCCCTCTAGTTCCTCTTCAAAGTCCGTCGAACGCGGGTGATAATAAATATAAACCGCAGGGGATTTATTAACCACCAGCGCAAGGGGGTAGTGGTAGTGGTGGGGGTAGTGGTGCTTTCGTTCTCGTGCGCTCACTTCGCTCGCGAGCTCGCCGATGTTTTTGAAAAGAACGAAAAGAAAAATAAAACAACGTCAACGGCTAGGGAACTTACTCGTGTTTGCCTTTCCTGATGAATATTGCCATAGCAACGCACATTTAAAGCTATAATTTTCAATGGTAACTATCAGACTGTTCGTATTTTGATCTCTCTAACCGGTTTTTATGACTGCGCTACAAATCGGTACTACCAATTCCCAATTTCCATTTTTTTTCCTTTTAAGCTCTTTTAAAGCTTCCCTTCCAGCACAGGCCTCTTTTCACATCACCTCATTTAATTTTAAACCTATATCTTACTGGCGGTGGCAGTGCTACAATATTTTGTAACAGCAACAAAAAGTCTTGTAAAAAGCATCACGCCACAAGTATTGAGAAAGTATAATATGAATCACATGCGTCGATCCTAAACTAGTAATTTATAGTTGACGCTACAGCTGCCCCCGCTCGGTATGTTGTTGATCAAAAGTATTCTTGCAATTGGTAGTTGTATAGCTCTTTGAAATATAGCAATTCATATGGCATTCACTATATTTAATTACACGAGCTTATTGCACACCAACCGAAGGAAATTTTAGCTTGTAACTGCGCTAAATATGAAAGTCAAATTTCAGATCATCATACGTATTTATTCATTCATTTCTTTATTTTTATTCAGTCAGTCCGTTCGCTTAGACACAGATATGACCAATGACAGTTTCGCTAGACTGAAAGGTGGAAGTGCCTTGTCTTTTCTCATACGGTAGTAACAAAATAACGAAATAAAACAATTATTCAACTCTCACTTGTTCCATCTGAGACGATTATATTATAGCCAGCCTATATACAACAACGCGCAGGTGGAATAATTGTGTTAATAACTGAATAGTCAATAACTGAATTTGTCGTATATTCAGCATCTGTCTAATATGAATAAATGATATGCGTCACGTTACTGGATATTTTGACTTTGACATACATTGTAAAATGGTCTTTACTTACAGCAGTATCCTTTCCTTTGTGTAGTCTCCTTGTGACAGTTCGCCCTGTAAGAACACTGGAAAATGCATTTCGCTGTACCAGGAAAATGGATATAAGTGTATCTGCATAGAACGATTCACCGGAAAAGACTGCGACACGAGTAAGAAATACTGAGTTGAAACAATGTTGCTGTTAACTATAATACAATCACAGGTGACACACTATTAACGCAAATTGCAAGTGGGAACGATAATCAGCATAAAGCTTTTGTACTGATTTTAGGTATTATATCATTGACTTTTACTTCTCTGAGCTCACTACAATAAAAAATATCTAACTGAGAAGATTTAAAAACTACCTTAAAAGAAAAGTCGACCAATAAGTATCACGCTGAACTTTTACTTTTCCTTATAGTTGCCCATAAGCACAAATTTCAGTTTCCCTGCTTGATCGATAAAGTGACTTATTTATAGACACGTTTCTCCATCAACCTCTAGAACAACATCTACATTTACTAGTTGTGTTTTGACTCTTGCTGAACTCTAATGTACCTTAGCTGAAAGGTACATTTCATTTTTTTTTTAAAATATCTTTGATCCTCTCTCCTGCAGATATAAATGACTGTGTCAATATTACTTGTTTGAACAACGGAACTTGCATCGACCTAATCAATGGCTTCAACTGCAGTTGCCCTCCAGGATTTGCCGGCAACCGATGCGAAATTGGTTAGATATATACTTGTTGCTGCAGCTATTTGCATTGCATTTCCGCCAAAACGCAACATGCTGTGTATCCGTTTAAACACCCAATGTTGGACGCTCTTGAATGCGGATGGCTGATAAATATGGCTCAATTTTAAATCCTACATGGATCCTACGCCATTCGACAATGTGAATGATGTTATACCAACATAAGTCTTTTATCTGACGGCTCTAGGGTCCACCGGATATATGTTTTGCAATTTTATTGACCTCGAATTCCTCTCGGTCCATGAAAATGCCGAAAAAAAACTTGGCTTGCTTGCTTTTTTTGTTGCAATTTATCCGTGATTATTGTTTCTTTCAGATACAAACGAGTGTGAGAGCAGTCCCTGTTTAAACAACGGAACTTGCACTGACCGAATCAATGCATTCAACTGCAGTTGCCCGCCTGGATTTTCTGGCAATCGATGTGAAATTGGTAAGTATAGTGTTACGCTAATTGACCTATAATGACTTCGTAAGGTTAAGACGTGCTCAAGTGTGAACGCCTATCCCTCGCTTCAAAAACTTCAAAGAAAATGGGTCGTTTTGGTGGACAAGAGTTAATTATGATGGCTCGATGGTATTTAAGACAACCATTAACCAATCATAAATAACGCTTGTCCACCAAACGATCCCAGAAATCGTTGCGCCAAGAGCTGGTATCCATTGCCCTTATAGTTTCTGTTATAGGAAATTACATCAGTGTGAAAGCAGCCCATAATTGTCTCACGCAAGGTGTAATTTACGTAACGCCCTGTGCAAATAGACGCAGCATTGTTGGATGTTACATGTCAAAATGGCGTCCGTTTGCACACCCTGTTGTATGTCGTTGCGTGTGGTTGGGAGTCATTACACAAAGTTTGAAACCGGTCAAACCATGTGCCCCGTTCAAACAGACGTAATATTGTTGGCCAGCAACTGTCAACATTGTTGGGAGTTGTTGCGTCCGTTTGCACGTAGCTTAATGATTGCTATTTTTGGTCTCTGTATTGCACTTTGCTGGTGTCAATTGACTCCTGTGCTGTAAAGAAAAAGAAGTTAACTTTGATAATATTTCCCGCAGATACAAACGAATGTGAGAGTAGTCCCTGTGTGAACAACGGAAATCGCACTGACCGAAACAATGCATTCAACAGCAGCTGCCCTCCAGGATTTGCCGGGAATCGATGTGAAATTGGTCAGAGCATCAGTTT
>NC_133207.1:7768582-7839099 GCF_958299795.1 Porites lutea | reverse complement strand
AGGATATATTGTTTCGCGCAAGTCTTTCCTAAACACTGTACATGTTATTTTTCCTAAACAGGGCATGTACAGCGGCTCTCCTCTACGCAAATTATGGTAGAATATTCCACCCCCCCCCCCCCGCCCCTCCCGGGCTGAAGTGTTAAATGTCAACTGGTTAAAAGCCGAAATTACAATTCAAGTTTTTCTTTCTTGTTTGCTATTGTTTTCTAGCGTCTGTGAATATTTACAGCGCCACTTCCAAGTCGTTTATTTTCTCCCTGGTGGACAAGGAAGGACTTGCACCATTTAAGAGCATGGTAAAACATGCCAGTTCATCAAATGCAATTTACCGTTGGTCAAGTTACGGTCCAACATTCGGTAAATGGGAGCATGACATATACATTGCTGATAATGCCAATCAGAATTTTAAATCCTACACTAATTTTGGCAACTCTTACTCTCCTCCAAATGGAGTTACAGACCGTCATACAATCCTGGCTGGAGCTCATTACTTCTCACCTGACGAAGTTGAGGTATTTTATCGCGCTTGAGTCCTGTAACCTCCCTTGATTTCCACGAGCTGAAACCGTTTGAAATCAAGGAAATATATACTCCCCCCAAAAAGGAATTTAAGACGTATTGCAAAGTAGCGAGCATCAGAATGACTCAACTGTTTGAATACTATAAAGTAGAGGTCGACCTTAAGATCCGTGGAAAGCAAAAACGTCGCTTAAAAGCTGAACTCGCTTTCTTTCAGTGTTCACCAACTTTGTCAAATGTAGGCGATCCCTCCTGGAGATGAATTTCTAAATATTTTGCCCAAGTTCAGGAAAAGAAAGCAAATTTGTTCGTCGCTTGTTTACGTCCTCAGTCCTCAATTAAGAGCCAGTTTCTGTAAATATCGAGAATCCGGCGACAGTTTCAAAATTTTCACTTTCTTCATATTTTGCCCAAATAAAGCCTTTTGTGAGTTATTTTCGAAAATACAATTAAAAGATCCCAAAGCGCTCGAGTTTTTTCAAAATCGAGGAAAGTTTGAAAATCGCCATTTTGACCTCCCGCCGCCTTTGAAAATTGACCAAAATGATGCATTTTCGTTTCGCTCGTGCTGGTAAACGTGATAACATCTAGCAATGTACTTTTGACATTTCATAGCACTTCACTTGCTCTTTGTAAAACACTAGATTACTTTTGAAAAGCTGTCAAAATAGTCTTGTTTCTGGCCGTTTTGGTTACCCCACTTGAAGTGCTTGAGCGACTACGCTAATTTTTGCTTACTTCGACCCCAAGAAAAGCCCACTGGTACATGGAATTTGAGGCCAAAACTAGCATGGTCTTAAAGAACATCCTTTATACTTTGTTGTGTGAAAATTTTTTCCGCGGCCCGCAAAAAGTGTCCCGTAGAGAAACGGAAACGTGAAGACCATTTTGCCACCTAAATCAATTTACGGGGCAACATGTTTCTCTACATACCTACGCAAACAATTTAAAAATTGCTCTGGAAAACCTTCCACATGTTTCTTACCGCTTGAATATCGGATAATAGACACATATGTAACTGTTACCTTTTGATCATTATCTCATTGTACCGAATAAGTGCTAAAAACGCTTCCATTGCCCACTCGTGTATGTCAACACCGAGTTAATATTATCAAAGCAACCAATTCAGCTTCGTTCCGGTTCCACAACAGGGATTCTATTTTTCAAAGTCTATATTTCTTTTAATACTACAAGTTTATAAGTTTGTAATAAGCTGTTTGATCGACCATCTTCCAAAAAAAAGAAATTGTGAGTGGTTTTATAGCTTTCAGCTTTGCTTTCAGAGACATTTTATTTGTAACATTACATTGCGTGACAAATTCGGTCACCCCTTGAAATAAAAAACTTCGTCGGGAAGCCTATGAAATGAGTTAAAACGAAGAACAACTGATATTTTAAAATTAAGGCTGTTATCTGATTAGATGAGCATTGGGAGAAAAAGTCGTAAAAGTTAAATTCGATGAGAGACAAGCGTTGCGGCAGTTGCAACAGCACACTGAACATTACGGTTCTCACGGCAGTACATTTTTAAAATCTTGATTTTCAATTCCCCCTCGTTCTAAGGGATTGCGGCAAACTATTCACATGAAAAAACTTACTAGCGTTTTTTCCAGTTCATCTACTTGCCTTTCATTTGTCTTGTGTAGTATATTGTATCACTCGTCCAGCAAACGTCGCGCAACTGTACACCATCGTGACTAAACAAAGGTATATTTTTGGGTGGTGAGGGGTGGGGAAAAAACTGTGCGCTCCAAGGTCGACTTCGCCATCACTAAGGGACGGCCCTTTAGAAAGTAGGGGGTGGGCAATTTTCGAGCCCCAGGAATTTTTTCGTTATCAAATTCCTTGTCTGACTTTTTTTAGGCCATAGCATAAATATTTTTTTAAGGGTTAATTGGCGTGTATGAATTTTTTTTCATTTAATTTTCCCTTGCGCAAATATTTTTTTGGGTCTTCACCACCCCCCCTCCCATAAGTTTTCTAATGGTCCGTCCCTACGGTAGATAAAGAAAAGCCAAAGAAAACTTTTAAAACAAATTGAATTACAGTGACAATGTTCACTGAAAAACAACATTTGAATGGTACCATTAGAAAAGTGTTGGGGGGAGTTTCTTTTGTTAACATTTCTCTTGTATCAATTTTTTTTAGGCCAGTGCATAACTTTTTTTTAGGTTTTCTTTCTTCTTTCGTGCATGAATTTGTTTTATTTAATTTTCCGGCCTTGCATGACTAATTTTTTTTGTACTTTGTTTGTCCCCCCATAAGTTTTCTAATCGCTCTTCACTAACCGGGAAGTTACTAAGTCAGCGGACTATTATCGGGAACTCGCGCAGAGGACTGAGGGAGATTACTACGGGAGTCGGTAATGTCCCATCATCCTGGGGTCCTGATTTTACTTCGAGGTAAAAAAAAAACACAGTCGCTTGGGTGTACTGGTCGCTTTAATCAGTTACTGAACCCGGATAGGGAGAGGTACTTTTTTATGAAAGGCGCCGGTCGTATAGGTACTGAGGGTGAATGTGGCAGAAAGAAGAAGAAGAAAATCCCACTCCCCCTCCCTCCACCCGCGTCCCCCAATTCGAACCAAGAGTTCGTAAGCTGTTTATGCTATATATTGCATTCACTACTGTCAATCGGCTGTTATTTTACGTAACGTTCTAATCACTGTACTGGAGGCTACTACCCACTACCGGTGGAAACTGTTGTCAACAGAATTGTACTAGCGTGCGCAGGGTATTTTAGCGACAAAAGGCTCATTATTTGAATTAAAAAGTGGGTAAATGCTTTCATGTTTCGTCTGTATGGTGAATGAATTACCCCCTAGGTTCTTATTTTACAGAAATGAAGGCACAGCGGAAGATACAGAAAAAAAAAATTTAGTCTAGCTAGCTTTCGGTCAGTAAAATTGAGATGAAACACAGCTTGAAAGACCGTGGCATGCATGGAAAAATACATTTATTACTGTATGGCTATCATCTAAACTGTATTCTAGATAATTATTTAATACGGAAATACATTCCATATCACATATGCGCTGCAATGGTTATCGGTGCTAAGATGAGCCTTATCCTCGGCTTGTCGGGCTGATCGCTATGGTGCCCCTATCAAATTAAAAACCTATTTAAGAACCTAGTAGATAGCCTAAAATCCCACTAAATACCATTTCTATAAGAACTGCGAGTTTTTTCTGTATCACGGTTGAGGAATATCACTCGCCCGTCCGTTTTTTTTTTTCTCGTGGATATATGGTTCACCCAGGCTGTGATTCACCAAGAAAAGCGTGGTCTGCTCTGCTCATTGCGAAGCACCTGGAAGGGTATCCGATGGCAGCCGAACTTATAGTCTGCATAAAAGGCTCTATCAGTTTTCGCATTTTTCAGGTAAAGCGAGCGCAGGAGCGCCAGACACTCGTGATGGTGAGGCGCTTCCTGAAAAAATGCAAAAAAAGGAAATAACTAAATAAAACAAAACGCCTCTTATGCAGGCTAGACACGCAAGCTAGGTGTCAAGAGCCATTATGGCTCTTGCTAGGCGTCGACTGTTTCCTTCACATGGAATAATGGCCGCAAATGATTGGAAGAGGCCAGGAAGCGGGAGCCTTCAAATTTCGCTCGGCCGAAGAGGCAAATTTCCTCTTCCAGTACTCCTCTTATTTTTCTCGCTTGAAGCAGGGGCCTGCTCACGGGTTATTCTTTTCTGTGTTCCTTTCTTCTCCGGGTAAAATGTTCTGTACCGATCATTTTCATTCAGTGTTCGCACGGATCCGGAACTTCGCTTTTGGCTGAACATATCCCCACCCGTCACCCCCTTAGATAGAACCTCCGGTTAAGTCGCTGATCGCGTACGTTTGCGCAAAGTTCAAGGTTGCTGGACAAGAATTACATTCATATACCAATACCAGACAAATGGAAGTCAAGTAGATGAACTGAAAAACACACTGGTAAGGTTTTTAGAGTAGATTGTTTTCCGCCATCACTCAGAACAAGGGCGATCCAAATGAAAATCAAATTTTAAAAATGTTCTGCCGTGGGAACCGTGCCGCAACGCTTGTCTCTTGTCTCTCTTACTTTTTACTAGCTTATAAATTACGCTGCCCGTGTAATCAGATAACAGCCTAAATGTTTAAAAATATTCATCTGTTCTTCTTTGAGCGGTTTTAAGTCATTTCATGGGTTTTCCGACGAAATTTTTGCTTTCAAGGCGTGACCGAATAGGCCATTTTACAGTTGTGTGCTCATTGCCCTAGCCTTTGAATAGACGCGAGGCTGGCGGTGACCTTGTTTTGTTACAAACCTTCTTGTTTTTCATATGTAAATGATCATGTTCACGGGCTTGTTAGCATGAGAATACCACGATTTGCACTTGAAAAGCAGGCAGGTTTGTAACAAAACAAGGTCACCGCCAGCCGCGCGTCTATTCAAAGGCAAGGGCACTAAGCACACAACTGTAAAATGGCCTATTTGTCACGCAATATAATGTTACAAATGTCTCTGAGAGCAAAGCTGAAAGCTATAAAACCACTCACAATTTCTTTGTTTTGGAAGATGGTCGATCAAACAGCTTATTACAAACTTATAAACTTGTAGTATTAAAAGAAATATAGGCTTTCAAAAATGCAATACGTGCTGTGGAACGAACCGAAGTTGAAATGGTTGTTTTGATTGGTTTGGTTGTATATTATTAACTCAGTGTTGACATACACGAGTCTGCAATAAAAGCGTTTTTAGCACTTATTCCGCCGGTATGTAGGGAAACATGTTGCCCCGTAAATTGATTTAGGTGGCAAAATGGTCTTCACGTTCCCGTTTCTCTACAGGACACTTTTTGCGGGCCGCGGAAAAAATTTTCACACAACAAAGTATAAAGGATGTGCTTTAAGACCATGCTAGCTTTGGCCTCAAATTCCATGTACCAGTGGGCTTTTCTTGGGGTCGAAGTAAGCAAAAATTAGCCTAGTCGCTCAAGCGCTTCAAGTGGGGTAACTAAAACAGCCAGAAACAAGACTATTTTGACAGCTTTTCAAAAGTAATCTAGTGTTTTAGAAAGAGCAAGTGAAGCGCTATGAAATGTCAAAAGTACATCGCTAGATGTTATCACGTTTACCAGCACGAGCGAAACGAAAATGCATCATTTTGGTCAATTTTCAAAGGCGGCGGGAGGTCAAAATGGCGATTTTCAAACTTTCCTCGATTTTGAAAAAACTCGAGCGCTTTGGGATCTTTTAATTGTATTTTCGAAAATAACTCACTAAGGGCTTTATTTGGGCAAAATATGAAGGAAGTGAAAATTTTGAAACTGTCGCCGGATTCTCGATATTTACAGAAACTGGCTCTTAAAACGTGAAACTAGCTAGGCATTTTTTCACATCCTTGTCATGTACTGTCATGTAGTGATAGGAAAGAAATGTACAAAAGAGCGTGATGCGCGTGCAGTGTACGTGTAAAGATGGAGTTTTGCTAAGGCTACGTTCACATGGCAAGGGACCAATTTTCGAACGGATGAAAATTTTTGCGTTTAGGTGTTCTGTTCTTTTCACACGGATCTAACCCTCGAAGATCTTAACCGAACAAAAATTTAGACGCTTAGCTGTTCAAAGCCTCCGTGTGAACAGAGCGAAAATATTCGGTTAAATTTTTCAGCCAGTTAGAAACTGGTAAACCTATAAATTCACTCTTGTTTTTACGTTTTTGCCGCCATCGCTGTCCTTGGATCTTTAGGTCGTTAATCTGAACGGTATGCAGCGGTCTGCGACACAATCGGAACTCAGTCTGTGTCTAACGCTTTCAGACGTTCATGGACATCAAAGGCAGATATTTGAACTGTTAGCGATTGTAGGCTTTCCAGGTTTATTTGAATCGATTTGGTGCAAAAATGGTGCCAAACACAGGCCTGTAGACGACGCGACGTAGACCGGTCTCCTATCCGTGTTCCAGATCAATTATTTACCGTGTCATTTACGCTTCGCCCACACGTTTTT
Organism: Porites lutea; assembly: GCF_958299795.1. Lineage (NCBI taxonomy): Eukaryota > Metazoa > Cnidaria > Anthozoa > Scleractinia > Poritidae > Porites > Porites lutea. The sequence continues at coordinate 7,832,600 of NC_133207.1, read as the reverse complement.
GGATATTTTTAAAACGGAGACTTTTTTCTCCATTTTCCCTTTCTTTTTGGCGTTTACACTTAGCTTCAGTTTGAATCATTTTCGTCACTCTAGATTAAAACGCTAAAACGATGGAAATACAATCATCTGATAACATCCCTACAGCATGATAACATAGCGTAATGCTAGTTGTACAGTGTTTATGATGTTTTTATATTATCGTAACAATTTTTCGTCCGTCCACACGTAAACAAGAAGCCGGCGTTTTCCAAAATCTCCACTCTGGGCAATATACTCTGGAGACCGTTTCTAAAAGTCTGCGGCTTTTTGGTGCCTTCAAAACCCGTTTTCGTGTGGACGGAAGGCCAAAAGGGAGAAAAGTACGTACACTGCACATTTCAACTTGTGAGATAAGGACAATCGGGAGCCATTGCAACATAAACTGAGTTATTCATCGTAATGACCAAGCATTTAATCCTATGTAAAGATTAACTCACAAGTTTTGAAAAAGTAAGAGGTGCTTTGCTAATACTGGTATATGAGTTTAAATTGCATTTGCATTATGCTCACACAGGTATGGAGGTATTTCATTTTATAGGGACGCTTCATGCTTAAGGAGCTAGCTATTACGCGCGCGTCACACGTGTCTCCAACCTAAAAATACTAGGACTTGTGGTGCCTAATCTCGTACCCAGATTTCACACCTGTCTTGGCCGTGGGAGATCTGGCTACGAAATGCAGTCAGGTACTGTAACTGAGGGTCATATTTGCAGGTGTGAAATTGTGACCTAAAGCTTAGTCAGGCTAGTTCCTAGGCGTTCCCTCTTGCCCTGTAGTCGTCGCAAGATCAAGTCTGGGAAGGGTGAGCGCGTCCCTCCCCGCTCGGTTGCGTAACAGCTCATGGCAGAGTCCAGGTTTGATTGAGCCAGGAACGCCTTAAGGCATAAGGGCTATGTTCACAATATACCGTACAGCGATGGCAAGAAAACCATACCGGATAGGGCCTCTTTTCACACATAAAAACAGTGATTTCAGGACGATTTCTATAACGGAGCGAAGCTGCGCCTCCCCGATCTCTAAAGTGGAGAGTCACTTAACGGATTTGTGTTCTCACTATACACAGCTTTTCATATGGGCACCAAAGTAATGCTATCCGTTATAGGGTAAACATAGCCTTTACTGAAGTCCTGTAACACGAGCTCTAACCCTAATAATCAGTAAAAATTTCAGTCGCGCAGCAGCAACTTCACTTCAGTTTTACCCATCGGGAAAAAATAAAGGAACTTACGCCTTTGCCAAATGTTCTAGTGCCAGTAATGATCAAAAAATGCCTCTAACAAATTTTAGTAAGTTCGACAACATTTTGCTACTAATTATCAGTCGTCGTTGTATTTAACTGAGATTTATTAACTTGTTTGTTGTAAGCTCAAGCCCAAGAAGTTGTTTTTATAGCAGAGAGCCACTTATCTTAGTCCCAAAAAATATATATACGGATCACAGATCGAGTAAAGCCTTATGAGGAAATAAGTTAAGCAGGATCATCGATCGGCGAAGAAAAAACGTAGTAAAATTCAGTATACCTACCAATAACTGAGAAACTAAAATTATAGTAAGAGAGTGTATTCGGCATACCATCCTTATTTCAAAAGACGAAATTATAATCAGGAAAAATTTCTGAAGAGGAATCCCAGCACCAATTTTCGAGAAAAAAATAACAAACAACAAGAAAAACACAAAAACAAAGGATGGCTTTGCACGTCGACTCCTGGCAGCTTATAATTTCGATGCTTATTCGCCATAACCTTAATCCCCTTTTAATTTCTAGATGTAAGACTTTTTACCTTGTCAAATATATACGCCGGACGGATTTAATTTCAATTTCCTGCGAAAACATCCCTTTCCCCTCGCTCTTCGCCGATGGGGACGTTTCACGTTCCTCCTCGCGAAACGTCCCCGGCGGCGAAGAGCGAGGAGAAACAGATGTTTTCGCAGGCTAATGAGATTTGTGTGGCGATTACACTCTTCAAGGTACATTTTATTACCTGACTTGGAGAGATCGATATCGGTTATTTCTTAACACGTGCGCATGCTCGAGAAAGCCATTCTAATGCACCTCAACTTTCACAACTGTAAAACGAGAGCAAATAAAAATCAAAGATTGAGATTAGTTAAACTCTCACGGTACTTGGCTTGCCTACTCCCGTTTTTCAGGCGAGCGAAGGATAGCGCGAAGCGAGGGAGGAGCGCCAGACAACCGCGCGCTAGGGAGAAATTAACAGAAGAAAAAAATCGTCGCCTTCCCTACTTACGCGTGTGTCTCAAGCTCCAAATTCGCTGTGTGCTTCTTACTCCCAAAAAAGGCGAAAAAATAACGGCTGTTCTGCAGCCTAAGTTATAACAAACCTCTAACAAATTTAGATCAGTTGTAAGATCGTTTTGCCTATTATATTATCAGTCTTCGTTCAGTTTTTAGCTGAGATTTATTAAACATGTTTGTTGTGAACAAAAGTACAAGGAACTTTAAATAGCGTGAGCCTTTATAACTTTCACATTAATAGTCTAAAAAATGTTCACAGAGTGATAAGTCTACTGAAAAATAGAGTCAACAGGATCATCGATCCAAGAACAGGTGATTGTACTGTAAACTTCTCAGTAAATGCTTAGTACAAAACCAGAGAAACAAGAGAAAGAAAAACTAAATAAGACAGCAAGAGAGTGTATTCGGCATTCAAACCTGAATTAAGAAGCGAGTTGCAATATACCATGAAAATGGCCAGTGAATGGTCGTACTATTAAGGAAAGGAGCAAGGCAAGAAGGGGTCAATATCGGTTTGACATCTAAAATTTAGGTAAGAATTCACTACTTGCTGGTAATGAAGTTTCATATATTCTCCATAATTATCAAAAAGGTCCTTCGCCGATTATGTTTTTAATTATCACAAGGGTCCTTTGCCGATTGTGTTCTTGTATTGGGCACGAAATCAAGAAAGCCATTTTAAAAAGGCTAGCTGTTTTCAAGGAGGAAGGAAGATCCAAACGCCAGGAAGATCCTAAAAGGCGGATAATTTAAGTGTTGAACTAGTCATTAGCGCAAGCCGGGTCTTCCTAATGCTAGGATCTTCTTGGCTTAGAGCTAGGACGATCTTTCTACTAGGAACAAACCAGACAAATATGGTGGCGGGTAGGGCATTGGAGTAATCACGGCAATAAACATGAAAGCCGACCATTTCGTCTGTCGTTACCATGAGCTGATTAATTTGACGGTTCTGCTGAAAGCCGGTAATTATGAACGCCAGTAAAGAGAGCACAAGGGCCCAAACTGCACTTTTGTTTTTGTCGCACTCAATTTTTAATTCCTTCTCTACTTGGGCGCCACACGGACCATAATTTCTGCATGTAAGTTACCCAACGAAAAGTTGTCCCGCCTTCTAGTATCTTTCCTGGTACCAAGATCTTCCACCCTCCTAGAATAGCAGCTGTGTGATAGGAAAGCTTATAAGAGGTAACCACTCCTAAAAAGTTCTTGTACTATACATAATTTTCTTGTTCTATGTACTTTTTGAGAAACACAAGTTATAATAAATGGCACTCTTCAACACCAATATTTTTGCTTGTTGTCAGACTTGATGCCTTCAAGAAACCCCTGCAACATGCCCTTAATGCAGTGGGACCTCAATTCAGGGGGCACCCTCGGGACCAAGGCAAGTGTCCCTTGAACAGAGGTGTCCCACAAATAAAGTTGGTCTGGGGTTTGTTAATGGTAAACCAACAAAGGCAATCTACAAAATAAGCATTAACTTATCTCTGAGACTTCATATGTTGAATTCACATGAGTGGATTACATCAAGTTAAAGATAGATAGATAGATAGATAGACAGACAGACAGACAGACAGACAGACAGACAGACAGACAGACAGACAGACAGACAGATAGATAGATAGATAGATAGATAGATAGATAGATAGATAGATAGATAGATAGATAGATAGATAGATAGATAGATAGATAGATAGATAGATAGATAGATAGATAGATAGATAGATAGATAGATAGTTTATTAAAATATCGAACATGGCAGTCCGTAGACTGAATTGCGTTACAATTACTTAAAACTAAGATTAAATAAATTCCAAAAATATATATACTAATTGAAATTATAACAAAAAACATTTCTATAAAAATGCGAAAAACTCCCTATATATAACTAGGTACAAACTAGTCCAAAAAAATTATGTACACATACTCGGAATGAAAGTGTTCTTAAAACGATTTGTATGTGTGCGGGGCATGGCATAAGCCCTGGACTGTCTTAGATTATGTCTGTGTTCTCTCTTAGGAGGGAAGACAGGCACAAGTTTGTGATCCGGGCATGACGTGATAGACTCGAAAAGCTTGTTACACAGGGCCACGAGTCTAGCGTGCAAGGTTACTAAATCGAACCTGACCAAACATTCTGAAAACGACGCATAAGGACAAATGATGGAGAGCGCTCTCTTTTGCACTCGTTCGATGTCGTCACTAAGATACTGTGGAAGCGCATGATGGAAAACTGGCGCACAGTACTCTAAAACAGGTCTTATCACGGTGCAGTAAGTGAGATAGTTCAGTTTTTGAAAGCTTCCATAATTGTGATTAGTGTACTGTTAAAGTTATCAACCCTGTTTGTGGTCAGTCATGTTTTGAGTACTTAGTGTCCCCTGAATGGAGGTTAAACCTGGGTTTTGGGACCCAGAAAATGCTTTCCTCTCCCCTGAAAAGAGGTGTCCCTTCAATAGCGGTAACACATTCAAAGATTATGTGGAAGTTTTTTCCGGGACCAAATTTTGTGTCCCCTGAATTGAGGTGTCCCATGAATAGAGGCTTCCCAAAGGAGAGGTTCCAATGCAATCATGTCCAGCAATCAGCAAGACTCACCTACAGACAGCAGAAGGTAGCACCTGTTGTCCCCTATGCAGCTAATGCCGCAGATCGGCTGACAGCTTCCTGGTTTGCTATCGAAAAACAAGAAAATGAAAGAAATGTCCGTGATCCCAAAGTTTGCAGTGGTTTTTCACTTCGTGGCCGTCGAGTTGTGGAATTATGAAAACGTCCTGGCTGATGATGGGGGCTGTGAAGCCTGTGGAACAGTTTTACGGCTCTCCAACTGCATTGACGAGCCAGTATTTGGCCTGGAATTGCTACTGTACATATGTTGTTCATACTCTGAGATTGGAGAGACGAATATTTCTGAAACAAATAAGACCCACAGTAGCACCAGAACCACACGGGTTAGACCAATCTTTGATGTAAACACGAAGTTTGCTGCTGAATTCACATTTTGCTGTGCATAGAAACCAAAAAGGTGAACATATGAAGAATAGGAATCAACAGGCTTTTCTTCAAGTTTCTTTGACAGGCATTATTGCGCTCCTGGAATTAAAGAAAACGCTGGCGCTACAAAATAGTCCAAAATAAAGAGTCATAACTATAAAATATCATCAAATCTTGACATCCCTCATTCCTTGGTATTTGCTGCACTCTTTTCAAGTTTGAGTCTCTGTGTTGGCGATATCAAACACATAAAAACAACCGAAAACAAGCTTGATCTCGAGTGCATACTTCGAACACGATGGGCGCTATTATGTATCTCGCCCCAGTCTCCGCCGCGCAAATTATTCATCCTGACCGCGATCTCAAAACCATGTCCATCTCTCACAGCAGTTTGTGAGGAAACAAACACAGTGACCCCCAATATTTTCCCCAGGCATTTGCTAAGAACAGTCTAATAAAGAACATGTTTGAAGAAGAAAAAAGTTTGAGAGTTGGACAAGATTTTTTTTTTTGTAAAATAGTTCTGTTTTTGGTGTACTGGGTCAAGGCAAAGACTTCAAGGTAACCACGGAACTGTCCAAAAAAGTGGAATATCCCCACCACCAGGCAATCAAAAACGAACTAAATGAAGCAATACTGTCTATTTAAATGAAAGAAGCGTTATGTTCAAGACAAAATTTTGTGTTTCAAGTAACAAAAAGTCAATTCTGTAAGAAGGTGATTCGAATTTTTAACGCTCAACCTATGAAAATACCCCAGCTTAAGAGCCTGCTGACGCGTAAACAAGCACGGTGACCCTATCTTTTTATTGCATTTTTTAATGTTTATATCATGAATATTAATTATGCCAAATTTCAAAAAAAGTGTTTGATAGTGGAACAATTTCAACGGAATTACCTTATAATTATTATTCTGTTTGAGTTTAAATAAAATTGACTTGACTTGCAACACCAGATCCCATCCCTTCCTTTTTAAAGTGAGTGGAATGACTTCAAATTTACTTCAACCAAAAGGACTGAATATTCGTTAGCTTCTAATATTAGAGCAAGTTTTAAAAACTGCCCTCCCCAGTTACACAATCCCTCCCTCCCATCCCTAACGTTTTATGGCCACCCTCCCTCCCTCAAGCCTAGCGAAGTTTTGCGAGTTTTTAAAATTCTACTGGTTGCTTTACTTTGTGGAGCCAGAATAGTGTGATTTGTCGACTAAAGGATGTTTCTGAGAGGTGAGCTTAAAAGTACACTCGGCGAATACTGTTGCTACCTTGTTTGTCTTGTTTTGGTAGTGTGAGGGGCAACAAGTCGACCCCTTCTACTGTTAGCAACTAACAGTACTGCTTTTCAGTATATAGACTTTTAATGCGGCTGGTATGTAGATTAAAAGTTAGTCAAAGACGCTGTAAAGGTAGTTCCGAGCTCAGGCTATGTTTTATGTACTCTATTCTTGACTGGCATTGATCTACGGCTGATGTTGTTTTCTTAAATAGTTTTACTAGCACGGATTACTTGAGTTCGCTGGGTATTTCTGGTAGGTATGCCGTTTGTTTATAAGTTCGAGTTTTCATTAAGTTTTTGTCGTCGATTTAGCTTTTTCTTCAAATAAATATCCTGGTGATATTACTTCAACGAGTCGTCATTCATTCGCCAGAGGAGATTATCCAGTGATCTACTTTTTGATCAGTGATGTGGGAACTGCTCGTAAGGTGTTTCTTCATTGGTTTAAAAAAACAATAACTTATCATTGTTTTTCATAATTATTTTCCATTGTTTCACGGTTAGAGTATCGAACCAATTGGCTTTTAGGGTTAGGAGAGCTGCTACATGTACATGACCCTTTTTGATGGGTACCTTATAAACTTAGTGATATTTGGTTCCTCTCATTAGAAAGGAGTCATGGATGACAGGACAACAGACATGCCCTCTTTATAATGAACGGATGTCAAAATTATCCCCCCTGTGGACGGAGCCGATTATACGGAGCATCAACTCCCAAATAAGTCTTAAACCAAACTGCTAAGCGGAAGCAATTTTAAGGTATTCCGCGGCCTTTATTGCACGGGAAATTGAAATGTTTTCAAAAGCCTGACAGCAGTGCGTCTTTAATGCGTTCACTTCTGTTAGCAGTACACGTTGTCATTCTCCTCTAGAAGAAAGGAGAAACGTCCTTTTTTTGCCATGGAAGCAAAATTTCTGAATCTCAACAATTTTTCTTGAAACAGCCTGTCACGGCCATTTTCATTTTCGAACGACTGACGAAAAGCCGATGGGTTGCCGTTCTGTTCCTGATCACGAGTGCGATCATGCACCCAAAAGTCACAGATTTCCTTTTTTTTTTTTTTTTTGCCTGAGACTCAGGAACTTTTAAAAGCAGGTTGTGAAGGTTTTATTATAAACATGTTGTTACCCTGGGTTTTGCTTTTATAAAGTCACCCTTCAGGTACGCACGTGCTTTTAGATAGCTATATCCCTGTAACTATCATTTATTTATTGCCATTGAAGAATCATCAATATTAACAAGCCTTTATACAGATGATTGCCAACTTTAACCTAAATTTAGACCATTTAGTGAAATTAAATTACACGTCGATTTGTAATTACCTACACTTTGCGAAGATAGATTCTATGTGTCACACAATGATAGACGACAGGGTGAAAAGATACCCCTCCTCACTGAGAAATTGAAATGTTTTCAAAAGCCTGACAGTAGTCCGTCTTTAATGCGTTCACTTCCGTTAGCAGTGCACGTTGTCATTCTCCTCTAGAAGAAAGGAGAAACGTCACGTTTCTGTCATGGAAGCAAAATTTCTGAATCTCAACAATTTTTCTTGAAACAGCTTGTCACGGCCATTTTCATTTTTGAACGACTCACGAAAAGCCGAAGGGTTGCCGTTCTATTGCTGATCATGAGTGCAATCATGCACCCAAAAGTCACAGATTTCAATTTTTTTTTTTGTTTTTTTTTGTTTTTTTTTGTTTTTTGCCTGAGACTCAGGAACTTTTAAAAGCAGGTTGTGAAGGTTTTATTATAAACATGTTGTTACCCTGGGTTTTGCTTTTATAAAGTAACCCTTCGGGTACGCACGTGCTTTAAATACGTGCTTAGATACTGTACGTGCTTTTAGATAGCTATATCCCTGTAACTATCATTTATTTATTGCCATTGAAGAATCATCAATATTAACAAGCCTTTATACAGATGATTGCCAACTTTAGCCTAAATTTAGACCATTTAATGAAATTATTTTACGCGTCGATTTGCAATTACCTACACTTTGCGAAGTTAGATTCTATGTGTCACGCAATGATAGACGACAGGGTGAAAAGATACCCTCTTCACCGAGAAATACGAAGAAAAAAAATTCAAATAATAGTTCTGAACCTAATAAGAAAGGAATTTGCTTAATTACTTCAAAACGTTGTTTGAAAACTGTCATTATTCAATAACTTTGGAGTAGTTGGAATTTATTTTGTCAAGTAGAAGCCTTTTTTTATTTACTTAGAGTATAGCAGTTTGTCAAAGAGGTACAACACCACATGTTTGCCAATGCAATAAAAAGATCGAATTTCAGTCTGTTTTGACAGCAAGGAAGCTAACAAACGCATTTAGACCTAGACAACTGAAACTTTCTTCAAACAAAGGTAAAACCGTTGAAGAAGGCCGCGGCACTCCGCTGCGATTCACTCTAACAAAGATGCAAGGCTACCCAGTACTTTTCAGATACTATGTCTTCGTAATGGGGATCTTTGCTACATTTCCAAATGTTTCTACAGGTGACACTCTAACCTGTGTTCATGTAGTCTATATTTTTAATAGTCTAGGTCCTTTGGAATATATTTTCAGAACATTCCTCAAGCTTTCATTTTTTTTTTCTTTTGGACTTTTCTCTGACAGCTTTCAGCCAAGGATCCATTGGCAACTTTTTCTATGTCAACTTCATGATAAGTGAATTTTCCTACCTGAATATCACAAGTATTGAATGGAATCTTATTCAAGACGAAAACGATTGTGGCTACGCCTGTCTAGAAATTCCCTCATGTTTTTCCTACAATGTGGCTACCTCCCCTGATGGCAAAGGCAAACTTCGTTGCGAACTCCTGCCCTCGGACAAGCATAACAACTCGGACAAGTTCAACGCCAGCAAAACGTTTCATCACTTTTATATTCCGGTAAGTCAAGCATTTTATTTATCACAACTTTTTCATGAAGGAAAATAACATCCTTCTAATTATTCTCCCTAGTTGTGGGTTTCGGAAGTTAGCTTTTTGTAAATGGACATTGTACGTATCTCCTCATTTCCTTGGAGAATCTCCAAGCACTGAATTGTAATTTATAAATGCAAAGGAAAACTAGTTGGCTGGTTAGTTTGCGTTCAAGCCATGAAATAAAGAAGGAAAGATGGAAAAAGGAACACGAAGAAGGTTGTTTTTCGTTAGTGATACACCTGCCGACTTATGATTAAAAGTATCGATCCATGACATACTTGGTGAAATTAGTCGTACCGGTTATATTTCTCTTCCAATGTCCTAATCAAGTTTGCGAGGTAGGCTGAAACTGGGCTCTCAACCAAAATATTCGCCAACAAAAGGCGTCAAATGGTCGTTGGCATTATACCAGGATTTTTCTCGCACATTTTAGGCTTCAAATGAAAATTACACAAACCTCGATACACCATCATTGTGATAGCCTTCCGCCATTAGCTTTATACACCTGTTTTACATAGTATATCTTAATCTGACGGATAGACTGTTTCTCAATTTTTTCGCGATAATCGTCCAACTTGTTTTCCTGATCTTTGAATGGAAGTTTCATCAGCACACTGGACCATATAGTTACATGACCAAAAATTTAGTTCATAAAACTGACTCTAGAGCTCTTAATGGCTTAGCCATCATGGTATATGAGACATGATACCATGCTCTGCTCAAAATTAAAAACAAGCTGAAAATCATTTGTTTTTACAAATAAAGTCAGGAAGAATTCTCGATATTTTGTAGGCTTTCTTAATAAAACAATTATTCCACTCGCGCTTGTTGGATATGAGATGATTATAGCCAAATCGGGGCTGCCCGCCTCGTTGGCTATCTACCGTCTCATATCCAACACGCACTCGTGGAATAATTGTTAATTAGATATATTGTCTGCTGTAGGTCTCTTGAAATTATAAAATGACATCAACGGCAACGGAAACGACAGGAATGCCAAAATCGATTATTATTGCTGCGGAATATAAGAAACAAACCCTAAAAAGGAAGGAGGACGATTCAAGTTAACTTGTATTTTTAACTTTGAGGCCAAAATAAAAATAAGTGTTAATTTTTTTTAATCTCTTCTAATAATGAAATAAAAAGGCCTCATTTTATGTTACTTTACTTTATTAAGTTCTCTGAGACTAGGAAACTTTATCCCCAACCTTTCTGTTGAGTTATTTAGAGATTGCTGGCTCATGAATTTTTTGTGTGTGTGTCCTCAAAGTATTTGGACATACAAAATGAAGCGCCTATCGAGTTGGGGGCGGCTGTTTTTATTAAACAATTACAACAGCATGGCCATAAGTTTCGTGACGAAAATAAACTTCTGTCAAAGGTAACGTTATTCATAGTTCGAACAATCTTGAAAAGGTCCTGAATTTTACTAGTCGTCTGGAAAAGTCCTTGAATTCAGTTTAGGTCCTTAAAATTATGTAATTTAGTAGTCACATCAATGAAATTCGTAAGAAATCTACTCTCGCCATAAGATCAGTAGGACGGATTCGAAATATCTCTCGCTAGACGGACTTAAAATGTTAGTTAATGCCCTCGTCATCTCGCGATTGGACTATTGCAATTGTCTTTTGTATGGTATTCCTAAATATCAAAGGGATAAACTCCAACGAATCCAGAATACTGCGGCGCGTCTTGTGATGGGTCTAAAACGTTGAGATCGTGTAACGCCTATACTAAAGAACTTGCATCGGCTTCCAGTTGAAAAGAAGATTGAATTTAAGATTCTCCTCATAACGTATAAGACTATACATGGCCAGTCTGCAGACTACTGAAGCCTTTAATTGAGGTGTATCAACCGTCACGAAATTATGTATGACAGCTCATCTTTTTAGGATTTTTTTTTTAGTAAGCATTATGGTGAACTTAACTAGATAGGGATTTTGATTTTATTTTCTGTTTGTAAGTTATTTTAAAGCGCATTGAGCTTTGTAAATGCGCCAAATGAGAATGTATTTATTATTATTATTATTATTATTATTATTATTATTATTATTATTATTATTATTATTATTATCATCTAAGTGCTTGATTTCTTTATTAGGTCTTGAAAAGTGCTCGATATTCACAACCTTGTCTACACCAGACACCATTACCTTTAAAATTATATTATTTGCCTATGAATATTTGACTCCTCCTCGATGTAAGAACCTGTGAAACTCACGGGTAACGTAACAACACTTTTGTGTATGAACAATATTTTATTTCTGTTTCTTTATTTCAAATGCTATTTCTGAACCTAAGATGCAATTGCGAGTCATACCCAGTCATTTTGCTAAGTCTTTGAAAATTATAATTTGTCCTTGAAAAATCCTTGAAAAGTCCTTGAATTTTTTTTTGTCTGAAGTTGTATGAACCATGGTTATAGAATTCGGCTAGATTCCTGCTTGGCCTTCTTGTATATTTGTTCTCAACGGACGTAGAGAGGCATCAGGACGAGTTAGATCCTGTGAATGCCATGTTTTTGAACTGTTTGTGTTCGAGCATATTTTTGGAAACTTAATATCAGAGTTTACTTTCCCTTTTTAATGACGGACTGCTTACAACGGAGTAGTATACAATGATACTTGGTTCTGTTTTTCTCGACGTCGCAGTGATTCGGCACGATCGAACAATTTTGCGCGATCAGTGTGGGTTTCCCTATTTTTTTAAAAAAAAGATCAAAACAAAGACATCAAAAACAGCGTCTCCTTTGTTCTGTCGGCATCTGAATTATAAATTAAGTAACGAAAGACAAGTCTAACTGTTAAAGATTTTAAACAGTCTTGGCCCCTGTTGTACAAAATTTGGATAGCGCTATACATCCACCTGATAAATCGTTATCCAGAAGATAAGCAAAACGAAAACCAGTCTTTGGTCTAGAGTCTTTAGTAAGTCTTTAATAAAGTAAAACTTTGATCTGTTTTGTTGAATACGACAATGTTGTTGTTGAATTTTTGTTTCCGCTCTACTTTTATGAATGACATGCGTTCGAAAAAATTGACGGAACTTGATCTAGCATGACCAGAAAGGAAACATTCTTTAAATTCCATCAACATATCTCTTATACAAACCCAATCCGCTTGTAAACGTCTCTGTAATTTTCAGAGGACGTGACAGAGAAAGTGACGCGTTTTAAACAATAGAATTTTCACAGTTGAAAGTAATTTGGGTAACCTGAGCGCACATGCTCTCCAGCTAGCATAGCCCCTTTAAGCTGAGGAGTGCAGAACGTCGACGTGTTCCAAAAGTCTGAAATTCTTTTGATTCCGATTATTAGATTAGCTACGATCACCCACCTTGCTAAACCTGAATCATAATAAATATCGTGAAAAACTTTACCAACAAAATTTATCCGGCTAATCATAAGATTACATTATATTTTAATCATACTTATTACTTATACTGTATATCTGGCTTGCTTCCCTTTGTGTAGTCTCCATTTGACAGCTCTCCCTGCAAGAAAACTGGCAAATGCATTCCCTTGTACCAGAAAAATGGATATAAGTGTTCCTGCGTGAAAGGATTCACGGAACGAAACTGCGAAACGAGTAAGTGATACTTGGCTGAAACAAGTATCAAATTATGTTAACTTTTTGTTTTCTCTAAACTGTCTCTCTTGAAAGTTAAATAACAGGGGGCTCATTATTAGAGAACTTTGCTAGCGGAGAAAACCCTGAATGCTACTACATGTTGCGGCATATTTTCATTTTTGCTGAAGTCGTATGTACTGCTAGAAATTAAGGAACATTCTGTAAAATACCTTTGACTCTCTCCTACAGAAATAAATGACTGTGTCAATATCACTTGTTTGAACAACGGAACTTGCATCGACCTAATTGATGGCTTCAAGTGCAGTTGCCCTCCAGGATTTGCTGGGAACCGATGCGAAATTGGTTAGATTCTTTTTGCTGTTATTATTTGCATTGAATTTTTCGCCCATACGCAATATGTTATACCGTCTATATATATACCGTGTAGCATGAAATTTTTGAGGGACTTTTATTTTGAGTATTGGCGATTTTTTGAGGTTTGCGGGAATAAATTTTTACGGCTCCAATTGACTGAAATTTTCGCTGGGATGGAACTAATTTTTGCCGGCGGTTTTCTTTTCGAGCAGCAAAACATCAACAAAGGGATCGATCAGATCATGTAACGCCTATACTAAAGAACTTGCATCGGCTTCCAGTTGAAAAGAAGATTGAATTTAAGATTCTCCTCATAACGTATAAGACTATACATGGCCAGTCTGCAGACTACCTGAAGCCTTTAATTGAGGTGTATCAACCGTCACTAAATTATGTATGAAAACTCATCTTTTTAGGAATTTTTTTTTTTAGTAAGCATTATGGTGAACTTAACTAGATAGGGATTTTGATTTTATTTTTCTGTTTGTAAGTTATTTTAAAGCGCATTGAGCTAAGTAAATGCGCCATATGAGAATGTATTTATAAGTATTATTATTATTATTATTACTATTATTATTATTATTATTATTATTATTATTATCTAAGTGCTTGATTTCTTTTTTAGGTCTTGAAAAGTGCTTAATTTTCACAACCTTGTCTACACCAGACACCATTTCCTTTAAAATTATATTATTTGCCTATGAATATTTGACTCCTCCTCGTTGTAAGAACCTGTGAAAATCACGGGTAACGTAACAACATTTTTGTGTATGAACAATATTTTCTTTCTGTTTCTTTATTTCAAATGCCATTTCTGAACCTAACATGCAATAACAAGTCATACCCAGTCATTTTGCAAAGTCTTGTTGCGGAAAGTAGACTTATAAAATGTTGTGATCAACGATGGCCGAAGAGGCGGTAAAAATCACAAAAAACTCCATGACGTGTTTCAGCAATTGTACGGTGGTAAAAGTGGGTTAAAGAAGGCCAATTTATTTAATAAATCTTAGTCTTTGAAAATTATAATTTGTCCTTAAAAAATCCTTGAAAAGCCCTTGAATTTGTTTTGTCTGAAGTTGTATGAACCATGGTTATAGAATTCGGCTAGATTCCTGCTTGGCCATCTTGTATATATCTTGATTCACCGCAACGCTAAACACGACTGGTTGCTCTTCCAGCTTGTTCTCAACGGACGGCCTGGCGATTTTTTGAGGTTTGCGGGAATAAATTTTTACGGCTCCAATTGACTGAAATTTCCGCTGGGATGGAACTAATTTTTGCCGGCGGTTTTCTTTTCGAGCAGCAAAACATCAACAAAGGGACCGAGGAAATGTAATATTTTCAACTTTTATTACTCTTTTTTAGGTAAAGCAACAGTCTATACTTCTCAGACATTTCAGTCAACGACAAGCCGGTCGGTTACAACAAAACATTTCCAGTCAAGCTGTAAAAGGCAGATTTTGAAGCGGACGATAAAATACAAAAATACAACGAATCTAAACTCAGTCAATCAACACCTGTTGTGCAAGCAACCGCAGAAGCGTATCTACAGCTACCGGTAGAGCATCGTTGTTTTTCAGTGTATCTTTCTTGTGCCTTAGACACTGGAAAAATATTGACTTAAACTCTTATCGTTTTATCGTTACAATGTCCGATTGCTTTTTCTCATCAGGGCAAATATTAAAAGAAACGTTCTTGTTTTATCCTGATGTATGATATTTAGCAGCACTGGTGGATTAAAAGCTTTTTTTAAATAACGGTTTTTTATTTTGCTGGTGGTTCTTTTGTTATCTGCCGGAACTTATTTTTGCGGATCAACGACCATGCGCAAAATCCACAAGAATTAAGCCCCGTATAATAAAAGTGCTACAAGGTACATCAATTTATGTAAGTACCTAATATAGGTGAAGGTGTTGAATGCTGGTGGGTGATAATATGCATGATCAATTTAAATCCTACACGAAGCCTTTACACTCAGCCGACAATGCGAATTCAGTTGTCTCTCCTCATTCTTCTCCGCTAGAGGCGCTTCGTGGGAGAGATGTTTGCAATTCAGCCAGCAAAATTCTATGCTGATTACGTAAATTTTTCCGAAATCTGGTGATTGGTCGACTTTGTAATCTCATTCTTTTAGCTTTTGCATTGTGTGCGTTCGACGCTAGGAGAACGCAACCTCTAATATTTTGGATTCCTGTAGAACTTGCTTCTCCTCTCATACTCAGGTGTGGCCTTTTCAACATTTTTTTTTCGTCGTACGTCTGCATTTTTGGCGTCTGAATTTCGTCATAGGTACATGCCCTTCACCCTTGTTCGATCAAGAACAACCAGATGGTGCAATTCGTTTTTTTTTCGAAAGCACAGAGTTATTTGATTTAGGCGAGAGAATTAAATTTGGAGCTGTTTTTGAGGCGGGCTCTATCCCTGAGATGGCGATTATGGCCTACCCTTCTCGGACGTTACTTCATTGTTATGCTAAGAGATGTTATACCGGTCAGGTTGAGCTGAAACATCGTACCAAGACACAAATAAACACCAGGGCCCAGCTCTTCGAAGAGCACTATTATCGCTTGAACCCGGTGTTAAATTTTAATCTGGATTTCTCTTTCTTTTGCACGAAAGCATTTTCTCGGGTAATTTCGCTATTCTTCAGTTTAGAAACATTCCATCACCTCATTGTAGACAAAAATAATTAAACGGAATTTGTTTTTTTACGCTTTCATAGCTGAGTTCAAATTTTGCACCAACTCTGGGTTATCTCAACCCACAATCTTGGAGAAAAATGTTGGGACAAATGGACATTACCTTGTCTAGATTCAAGATAAAACTCTTGAAAGCGCTGACAACTACAAATACTCCCCCTTGTCCTCTCCCCCCCCCTTAAAAAAAGAAAAAAAACACAACGTTGAAGCCGGTCTGGATCATTTCTGAACCCGACTAAACAACTTTGACCAGGGTGGGGGCAAGAGAAGAGGAGGGGCCATAGCGGGATAGGCGTTCTGAGGGTAATAGAGTTCAAAATTGATAGTACTTTTTGTCCCAGATTGCATCTTTGAACAACCTGGCTCAGTAGAAGTAACAATTTTCATGCTCTTTGTGCTCTGTTGAGGACTTTACCCGTGCATTTGCTTCTATTTATTTTTTCGCACTGCACAAAGCACATTCGGGGATAAAGTACGTTACGTTTACAGAATTTTACCCGTTATTTCCAAGTAGTGCTTTGAACGTCTGATATATCTGTGCGGAATTTTTTGGAGCTGAATAAAGATGAACGGTTCGCACAATGGCAAAAGATTTTGTACCCTAAGCGATTTTTGTTTCGCTGACATCTGTGATCTCGCAGAAACCTAAATGATCTATGATTACTAGTTTACAATACACAAAGATCAAATGTAAACGGGATGAATCCACTAAAAACATTCATTATTGGTGGAGTACATCTTTGTTATACGTTACATCTTTGTTTACAAGAAGACATTTGAGTTTTGCTGTCACACGCACGTAGAAGAACTGGAAACTTTACGATAATAAGCGAACTCTATGCTACCAGCTAGATTGATTATGTAAACATTAGCTGCACCAAGGGCAAAAAAAGAATAATATTAAAATTAAAATATTGAATAGAAAAAATAAAGGAAGAGGGAGGGGGAAGAAGGGAACCTTTTCTCCCCTCCCCCTCTCCCTACTTCCATTTTCTTTGCTCTCGCTTCCATTATGGAGCGCGGAAACGCTTGCTACACGGCCTAGCCGAATCGGAGACGTTTCTCCCGCAAAATGGTCCCTAGCACTGGGGAGCAAAGAGTTACGGCTGTATTTGCAGGCTAAACCAAATGCCGATCTGAGAGTGTCTGTCGTCCGGTTTTTCATATGTCCCTGCACTGGCAGCGTCACGTGCATTCATTCGTCTGGATTATAGTCTTTTAAATCTAAACAAGGCTAATTCCGGCAAAATTATGTTCCTCGTCCTCCTTTTTAGTTAGTTTGATGGACAGCCCTCTTGGCCTGTGCATATTCTTGAGTTTAAGGTGTTTCGATATAGTTTTTCAGAGGCCATACCGATATGTTTTAATCGCTTTAAAAGTGATTTTATCCTTGTCCGATCGCTATAAAATTTTCATCAGTAATTGGCTATGGATTGAAATTTGTGAAAATGCAGTTTTAAGAAAAATCGATAATACTATTAATTTGGACTTTCAGCGCTGTTTTTTTTTTATTTCTGAAACGACTCGAACGAATTTTTTTCAAATCTTTTCACATAATCTTCATAATGTAAATAATGACATCTGAAACTTTCATTAAGATTGATTCACTGCAACACATTGAAATTTCAAGACAAACCTATCCTAAGATCCTGTCAAAAATCCGCGCTACAACATTCACTGTTTTGACGTTATGCTAATTTTTCCAAATTAATGCGGACAATACAATATATTCATGACTAGTACATTTCAGTGTGAGTATTGTCAATGTTTTACGTGAAAAAGATAAGATAAATTCACACTAAAATGAACTATTAATGGAGGTATGTATAGTGCGCATTATTTTGGAAAATTAGAATAATGTCAAAACAGTGAATGTTGTAACGCAGATTATTGATTATTGATTATTGACAGGTTTGTCTAGACAGGTTTGTCTTAAGGTGTTGCAGTCGTGAATCAATGTTAATGAAAGTTTCAGACATTATTATATTCATTATAAACATTATGTGAAGAGATTTTAAACAAATTCGTTCTAGATGTTTCAGAGATATACAAGAAAGCGCTAAAAGTCCACATTTTGAATGAAGTTGCACTTATACACACTATGAAATTAAAACCCATGAAAATCCAGTGAAATTTTTCATGGTAATTTCACATGTTTTTCACAGGTTTTTCAGGAGATTTTGATGGAAAATTTTCATTGGTTTTTCATGGGGAACATGCCATGAAAATCTCATGAAAAAAGCGTGAAAAAACCCCTTAAAATTCAACGCTTCATGGCCCATGAAAAAACTTTAACAAACAAAAATCCCATGAAAATGCCATGAAATAGAATGAAACCCGCTTTTTTTTTTCCATGGCTTTTTAATGGTAATGAAAAAGCCATGAATTAAAAAGCTCTTTTTTCATGGTGTCGGAATTTATGAGTTTTTCATGGGGTTGTTAAATTCATGTCCCATAAAAAAACCATGATTTTTCCGTGAACGGTCGAATATTTATGGGTCATGAAAAAATGAAATGGCTTTTGATGACATTTTCATTACCCATGAATTATGGTCCTCTCTTATTTTTCATGGGAAAGACAAAGACATGGCTACCATGAAAATTTAGTCTTAAACTACTCTCGACTGTTAAATCAAATACATCACTGAGGATTTGTTGGCTGGTTAAATTGAAGCTATATGCATGTAGCAACAACCCTAACCCTAAATAAAAGCTAACCGTTTTTCAAGTCAGTGCTTAACCCTAATTATTATTCATTCAAAATATTTCCCCAATTCTGATTGGCTAAAAGCACACGTTTAATTCACCATAACCAGTTACTGATGACCAAATTTGGAAGAATTTTGACTTTAACAAGGAAATGACGTCAAAAATGCAGCGTTTTCGCAGGTTAAGGCACCGTTAACCGAGAAGACCTGGGGACGAGGTTGAGTTGTTTTCGTTGTGAACTTAAAAAAATGGCGGACATTTCACTCGTTTCAAGAGTAAGAACTAGGCAAAAAAATAGCTAAAAACACGGCAAGAACAGCAAGAAGACAACTCGAAGGGCCACATCTGCTATTTGGAGAATATTTGCGGAGCTGGACAAACCTAAACGCACACTATCGAAGATGAACTGAACATCGATGGATCGATGGAGGTAAGCATGTTTTAGCTATGTTTTTAAACTTGGAATTATTTTGAATGAACAATAAAACAGTTATTGAATTAGGCTTTCATATCATATGAAGAATTATGGAGATCTTGGAGGGTGTTATCCGCCTCGGCCCTCCTCGATCTCCATTATTCTTCATAAGATACTCAGCCTCATTCATTAACTGTTAATTACTATTCTCAGGGCTTATTTAAAAAAAAATCTTCAGTCTGCACAGTCTGCAGTCTGCATTTTAACATGACTGCACTTTAGTATGGTGTACTACAGTGTAAATAAGGCCATTAATGACAAAAAAAGTGTCATTGCAATACAAAAAAAACATCTGGAATACATGTACTTTATCTCCTCTCCAGGCTACAATCATGACGTACCAAATTTCACCATTGAAAATGAACAACAAATTTCAAGGGTTCCATCCTACTTAGTTTGGACAAGTTTCAATGAAATAAAAAAAGCTCATTTTCAAGGCCAATACAGATGTTTATTTTAGCTAATAGCAAATGAACAGCTGTACAAGACAAATCATTTACGTGAAAACTAAAGTTGTTGTGTTACAATAACAAAAAAATGTAAATCTTACCCATGATCACTGTTGTTGCCTCTGCCATCAGATCCATCTTGTAAGTACAGTGATACAATGAATATTGAAATGCAGCAATATCTAAACAAAATTAACAGCAGAATCATGTCAAGAGTTCATGTAGAATATTTGATCCATCCTTAAATAATAAAACAATGGTTTTGATGATGCAAACCACTCAAAAGGATATCATTATTTTTAAAATAATCGATTCGTTAATGAAATATATGGATAAGCAGGTTTTGTTAAAGGTCAAGCCGGCTTTTTTGCTCTACTGCATCTCTAAAATTCCCCTATGTCTTTGGTTTGGTTTGCAAATTCAGCTGGTGGTAAGCTCTTTTTCAGCTGGTTGAACTAGCTGGCAGCCAGCTCTTAACGACATCCCTGTTAGCCTGTGTACAGACCACCCCCTCCCCTTAGTAAAAATCAGACAAGGGGCGTCTGTGATTCACTGTCACTAATCGCGAATGGGAATAACTTTGCATAAATTAAAAAAAATTGTTTCCGCTGACCAAAATTTCCATGGCTCATGTTTCATGTCATTCCAGTTCTCAAAATGTCGGTGCATGCGTGTTATTTCCATCGAGTAACTTAGAGAGTGAGACATTTCTAAAATAGGATTACTCTATACCAAGCAAGAAAAATGTTCTTACAAGCCCATATTGAAGGAAAAGATCCATGTTCTTATGCAAGCCTTCCCACTGAATACGGGAAGTCATTAGTTTGAAATAAAGTGTTGACAAGTCAGACATGACTCATGAGCTCATGATAGTGTGAAACGTGACCTTAGCATTATTGTTTTGCTTGAGTTTTGATGACAGGCCCTAAAGCCAATCAAAATCCCTCAATTTCATGATGTACACACTGTAATGATCTACATATAACAGCCAATCAAATCATTTTCCACATATTCCAGGAAAAATCACGTGGCCTCCATACACGATTACCAATGGTGAATCACAGACTCCCCTTCTCTGATTCTTACTGAGGAGAGGGGGGGCTTGTACACAGGCTACATCCCTGCTTACCCTGGCATGATTGTAAACAATCTGCTTTAATACATACATGTAATTTACTGTTGTCAGGTTTGTTGGAATGAATTTTGAACAGTTCCATCGGCAGAGCCAACCATATATAGCACACTGTAGTTCAACTTTTCTACCCTAGCTAAGCCAGCTACTGTAGTGTAGACAAAGATTGAAACTTCTTCCCCTATTAAAAAAAGAATCCCCTACTTTGAAGGAAAATAATATGCTCTCGTGCTTTAATAATGATCAGAACAACGGAGTAATGGATCAGTCAATTCCAGCTGTGCCCAGCGCCCCCCCAGGCTACTGCAGGGCATTTGCCCGCCTTGTCAGTCCCGGGGCTGGGGCATTTGCAAATTTTGTGCTGCCTGGGGGCCAGGCATTTGCCAACCCCTCGGCCATTCCCGAGCTTTTGACACACACGTTGTTTCCTATCAGAATATAACTACACAAAGGATTTTACTGGGAAAGAAAACAGATTGGCTCAAAGGCCATGTAAAGGCATGTTCTTGATTTTATGCATGCATTTCTTCATTGCTCATCAAGCCAGAATTACATAGCGAAATCTGGAGCTATCAAAGTGAATCAGCGTTTTTGGTCATTAAATCAAATTTCTGTTGAGATTATTTGAAAAGCATTCTTTCATATTTAAAAAGCTATTCATAACATAAATTATAACTCTGGGCGCAGCTGGAATTGACTCATGCATAACAATTTCAAGGTTAGAATAGTGAGACTTTTTGTGTCAAGCAAGACTTTCATTTTGGTCACATGCACATCCGGTGTCTAAACAATTTACTTCTTTCATTTCTGTTCTGATCAAGGTCGTGACCCTTGTATGGCTTTCCCCGAGTGAATCCGTTCGTCGAAGAAACTGATTTGTCGCTTGAAAAAAGGATCGTCATGCCCACCAAACATAAAAATAAAAATAAACTTAACAAAGACCATGCACAGCCTCTGTCACATTGTGTTCCGCAAAGCTTATATTTCTTACATCATGATCAACTTGAACTGTAATCGCGGCTCTGTCTGACTGTGCCCCAGCACACAACGACGAAACTATGATTATTTCGCTTTAGTAGCAAGTAATCTACAATAAACAAGCACTACTTAAGAATGATTAAAAACAAAACTCACCTAAAATTGTTTACCGAATCCAGCCGATCTGATATCAGCGGTGCGAAGTTTTCGTTACATGTTACACAAAAAAGCGATCGATTATGGTTCCTCACAGTCGTGCAACAAGTGACGTTTCTTAAACTTTTGCGCTAAAGGTTAAAACATGTTTTGAATCCGAAGATTCTTCCTAAAATTACAATCAGAGCGAACAAAACCCAACACTAGCGAAGCCGTCAGTTTCAATTTGAACCGCCTCAACCCGGGTTGCCTTGCGACCGCGCCTGTAATTCGAGCATCACTGTTGACCATTTTTACAGCGTGAGCGCTAAAAAAGCAATCGAACTTTGATCGAGTAATCAACAGCCATCATTTTCAACTTCAAGGCGAGTTTTTGGGGAATTTACAGTGCTGCAATAGTTTTACAAGGAAAAAGATCGTCACCTACATCAAAGCGGAAGATGGACCAGTCTTTACAGTGTACAGTGAGGTACGATATGTAGCGAAGCATTGTAACAGATCACTGAACAGATTACAGCTAACAAGATACTCATACACTGCACGTGTAATATTTCCATACAGCAATATTCAGATCATATTTTACGCATTTAGGCTTACATGTAAGCTTAAGTCTCATGTTTCGATTCCCTTCACATCAACTGTTTGTGTAAAATAGTATGAAAATGGCTCCTGCAAGCATAATGTATGAGTGGGGCCGTACGGAAATCCTAATAATTAGGATTTAGGATTTGATAATTTATCAAACTGGACCCTTCAGCGGCAAAGCTAAAAACAATTCTCCACAAGGTACGGTTTTAATTTTCTTGTGATCCAAGAAACCTGAAGAAACGTAAGCTTACGTTTTATTCTTGTGTTTATTCTTGTGCTTCTGTTACGGCCATCCTCACCAACGTTCATATAATCTCTTATGCTTATGCTTGCATCGCCAAAACTGCACTTGCATGTCCATTTTACACACTGTATACAATGTAATTCCTATGATTTAGTTCTGTTCTGGTTGATAAATATGCAGCTTCATTTGAGAGTGGCTTATAAAATGGTTTGGCTCGTGGTAATGAAGATGAGTGGACTGCTTTAATAGGTGCCAGTACTACATGTAAAAGAGACATTGATCACAACATTTCAACATGACATTAGTCCGTTGCAATGTATTATTGATATCAAAATTTAACTCTTCAATTTTTTTATTTACTTGACTGTTTTGTACAACGATGACCACAATATGCATTTTCTTGATTATTATTTTTATTATTATATATCAACAAGCAACGAGTTTATTTAGTCACAATTTATATAAAAGCACTGGCTCATATATACAACTGTCCATGTGTTGACCTTTTCCCTTTTCTTTTGCAAAGGTTAGGATTAATAATTTTTTATTACTAATCATTAGTCTAACAGACCTTCATGTCCTCTAATTCAGTCAGTATTCATACAGTGTTGTACAGCTGTACTCGTGATTAATCAAATCGGACTCCTGCTACACAGTTGTCTGATTTTGTTAAACACTTGTACATGTATGATTGCAGACTAAATTGGACTCCTAAATTGGACTCCACTCAGTCTTATTTGCAGAACCTCTAATTTAGAGCAAATTTTCAGTTGCTAATTGTGATATTAATTATTCTGGGACAGGTTCAGTTTTCAAACAGAAGGAAAATTTACTACCAAGGTTCAAGCAGTGCTATGGGAGGCAACAAATGCAGCTAAGAATTTACACATTTTAGCATGTAAACTGGATTTACTTAAACCTTCAACACTGCATTGTATATATATATACTTTTTTTTCATAAATGTCTTGCTAGCCTCCTAAGTGTATGTTTACAACAAGTACATGACTGTATTTCTACATGTTAAAATGGATTGAAAATTCAGAGTACTACCATAAACTATTAATAATGTTCAAAATGTACAATAGTCACAGTTGTTGCTAAATTTTTTGCTTTTATGCGTTGAAAACAAAAACACCCATCACAGGTCTAGAATAATTCAGTTTGTATTTTATTTCTGTATTGTTTTTGGAAAATACTGAGGTCTGTGCTAAGGCCCATGGTCAAACATGGTCCGGCCGGCGGCAGAGGTCACCATGTGCATATCTGAGTGACTGAGACTCTCCACAGGCCACCCCACTTATGGCTCGGCGGCTCGGCCCCTCAGGCCTCAGATCAAAGATGGCGTCGTCCTCGAGTACATCCACTTCCACCACTTCCACCACTTCCAGTGCTGTACCGAGCTCTAAAACAAGTGTGCGGGCTATAACTTTCTGACCCGGATTCAGAGCCCAGAACGGTTGATTTTGGTATCATTTGTTAATCATTTGGCTTTTCGAGGTGCGCACATGCGTATAGGCTTTGGTAGATTGTGCTCGAAAAAAAAGCATATTATGCTTTTAGCAGTGCTCATATTTAGCAGTATTTGCGATGCTAAAGACTGTAAGACCGGAAGGTGGACTATATGAATGTTCATTAAAGTCAAAATTGATAGAGTTAAGCTACTGATGATCTTTATTTTGCTTAAAATCCGGGTAAAATCTAAGTAGCATAATTTCGATGACAGAGAGCATAATTTTCAGAAAGTAGCATAATTTTGGCATAATTTCTAAAAAATATGAGCACTGCTAAAAGCATAATATGCTTTTTTTTCGAGCACAATCTACCAAAGCCTACTCTAGATCACCCAAAATTCGGCTTTTATCAGTTTCAAAGTTTTTTGTTATCGTTGTCGCAGTAACATCGATTCACTTAAAACTATATTTTCACAAATTTAAATCCATAGCCAATTACTGGTGAAAATTTTATAGCGATCGGACGCGGAAAAAAGTATTTTTAAGGCGATTGAAAAATATCGGTATAGCCGCTGAAAAACTGTATTGAAACACCTTAACCCTGAAAAATTGCGGCATGTCGTTGCTCTATGTTTCGCGCACGAATAGCTGGATGATGTCTGCAACAGATATAAACAAGTGGAACCAATTCCTATTTTCTCTTTCACCCAGATGTTATCTCCACTGTGGTAAAACAGTTTCTTTCCCCTGCGATTGGGAATAACAGCAACTGGGCTCTGTGTTGGCAAGCCTCCACTCATGGCTGGGCTGCCAGTACCTTCCACAGCAGATGTGATTGGAAAAACCATACGATTACAATAATAAAAAAGGCTCGTACGTGGTCGGAGGATACAATGATATTCCCTGGGGTAAGTGCGTTTTTATCCCGATGGATGGCTAGTGTATGAAAGAGTTGGAGATACTCTTTGGAAAATAAAAATTAAAGCTCTAGAGGACACCAATCTGCCAGGGGGGGGGGGGGGAAGTGAGGCTTTATTTGACCCCCAAAGAAGGCAACCAACTCCCGGAGCCAATGAAAGTCAGCCTGCTTTTGAGCAAAGGCTCACCTTCTCTACTGCTGAAATACTCTCAAGAAGAGGACCTTATATCGCATCACCAAAAAAATGTGAATATATCAATCATCATGTAGCGCGGTTCAAACTTGATACTTTAACCAGAGGGTTCAACTATAGGACGAACCCGTTTACAAGACACTATTTTCAGTATTTTTGCAGCATATAGCTTATATACAAACGTAGCAATCACTATAACATCTGTCTTTTTTTTATTCCTTGATGAATATATGGTGGCTTTCTTCGCACCATTTGGCCTACATTTCTTTGATATAAGAGGCTACCATCTATTTTAAGTTTCTTTAATTGCTTGTGCGCGTCTGAGGAATTGATCATCTCCGAATAAATTTTTCGCACATACCCTTGCAGATCAGATTGTTTACAAAAGGTCTGAATTTGAGTGTTCTTCGGCTGTGTCCTGATCTGTTTAACTCAACAAGAAAGAATCAAAGAGATGAGATAAATTAACTCATCAGCAAGTGTACTTTTGACTTTCCAAAAATGTAGGGCTTTGTCCTAATAACTGGATTCATCTACAAGGTTCATGCTACAAAGTCTCGTCGGGGAAAACGAACTGGACCGCTGCAAAATCTGCCTGTGAAGCTATGTGGTCTAAGCTCGCTATGGTGACATCAAAAGCCGAACAACAAGCACTTGCTTCGAACGTATCACAAAAAGTATGGATTGGTTTGTACAGGGATCCCAATGACGATTCACGTTGGTTGTGGGTTGATCGATCAAAAGCGACATATACTAACTGGAATCCTGGAGAACCCAACGACCAGGGAAAAAATGAGGATTGCACAACGATGTTTCCTCCTGATGGAAAATGGAATGATTTAGCATGTTTCAACAGTCTTAAATACCTCTGTGAAACCAGTGGTAGGTGATACGTCAATTACGTGCATAATACTTTGAACTTATCATAGTGCACGCAGTGCATGACTCTAGGAAGCGTGCAATATAAACGCATAATGAATTACTTCGCGAAAAATGGTTAAATTATTATTATTTTTTTAATATTTAAAGAGCCCTAGTAATCTAGCTCCCTGTAAAAGGGCTCCGATAGAATTAAAACAGAAAAATTAAAGGAACAGAGTAGTAAGTTTTAAGATGCTTGGCACAAACAATAAGGCCTTTATCTTTTTGCTTGACTTTACTAAATTGACAATCGGCAAGAGAGGGTAAAGGATAGTGTCAACTATCGCCCAAACGAAAGGTATTTATTACGGACTATGCACCAAATCTGAGAGTGGGGAGGGGGGGGGGGTGTTTGTTTTGGCTACAGAATTTGCTTCTATTTCTATGATCTAATGAGAATTTCTAAAGGATCATTGGAAAGGGGATACCAAAAGGAAATCCTGATAAAGTATACTCGGCTTTATTTCAAACTTATTACACCACGGCTTACCAAAAAGAAAAAAAAGCATAAATACAATTGAACCCCAACTGAAACTTTCATAGCTCTGAGCACTAGAGAGCATAAAAAGCTGCTCAAAACTGGGCAAAATTGCAAATTTGCCATTTAAAAAGTGTTTCAGGGTATGAAGAGATTTTGCTCTCACGTAGTTTAAGGCCTGGGACAAAGGGGTTTACCTGTGGAAAATGATTTATTGGCTAAAACTTCGGCACAGAGATCATGGCATCGTCCTTAACATTTTATAGGAAAAATATTGTGTTAACAAGTCACGTGACATATTACGTGACCACTTTGCTAAAAATCTTAAATTATTGACCAATTAGTGGCCGGTTTAAGAAAAAAAATCGAGCGATAACATTTTTCTAATTCTTATTAAATATTTCTAACACTTCAGGTTTCGAATGACCATCCATTGCACTTCAATAAAAAAATGAAAAGGGAAAACATCATTTAAAATGCCCTAATTTGATCTTGAATTATTTAAAACTTTAATATAATTCTAAACTTTGCGTACATTCATTCCAAACGTAGAAAGTTAGGTATGTTTATCTTCTTTCAGAAATGCCAATTTGTTTGTCCAAACAAAGTAAATTCGCCACCATTCAGTTTTGGTCACCTGACATGTCACGTGGCTATGATTAAACGTTAGGGCACAAGAAAACCTCAAGATTTACTTTTGGGCAAAAATTCATTTTGCTCTAGATCTCCTAGCGAGAGAAATTGCCAATCATTCATATGCTGCAAACACAACTTTGACCCAGGCCTTAAACGTCTTGAGTAATTTTTTTTCTTTATTTTAGATAAGAAGAAATATGGCGGCTATTTCTAATTTAGCCATATGGTCTTTGCAAACCTTTATGGATTCTTTCACTTATTTTCAGGATTTAAAGCCGCGACAAAAAAAAAAATAGAAAATCGGTAAACTGAGCAACAAGTATCTACTTGCAGAATGCTATAACAAGAAACAAAAAATTTTGTCTATAAAACGACAGAAAAAAATGGCGAGGCAAGAGCCTCCTTGACTCCTAGACCCTACCTATAATGGCCTATGCATGGAGGTTTCTCCCTAAAGAAGTACCTTTTCAGGGTTTAGGTATATGAAAGAGTAGAGAGGCTTCACTAGTTGAAGTATATGGAAGGGAAGGAAAATCTGTCATTGCGGTCTTGAAAGGACCTAAAAAGGTTAAAAGACTATGAAAAAGACAAGAACCGTTCTGGTTGAGAGATTTATTCATATTTAAAAGACGGTCCATTAACAGCAGCTTAAAAAGAGGTGCAGGGTTGGTATTTGAAAGGGGTACTATTTGTCAATGGAAGGTATACGAAAGGGGTCTCTTTTCTGTCAAGAAATGGTATAAAGAGTATAATATTTTTTAGTATCCCCGGGTCCTGAAGCTGCAAATTTAGGAAATACAGTAAAGCAGCAAGGATCTATGTGCAACTGGCTAAACGAGTTTTAGCCATGAAAATCGCAAATATGGTAAGGAAATCGTTAAGGCAAATGACAAAGGCAAATTCTGCAAATTTAACAATTATAGCAAAGAAAAAGGACGATTTTCTAAAACTGGCAGTGCCTAAAAGGTTGACGTTATCAAAATCACAAATGAAAGTGGAAATGATCCTCGAATTAAATGAACAACCTAAGCGGTTGAAAAAGAACCTGAAAAAAAAAAAAGAAAAAAAAAAGAAATGTAGCAAAACAGACGAAAGTTATGGCGAAAGACAAAAGACACTTAAGGGAATAGAAGGGTTTCGCCACTTGCAAATTTGCTAAGCGTATCAAAAGTACGAGGGATTTTTCCGGCAACTGCCAAAACGATTGTTAACCAAGAGCTAAGCGCCAATTATTTATCACAATGTAATGCATAAAACCTTCTTGGCCTTTTCTCTTTGTAAGTTAGAATTTTGTTAAATTTGTTATTGTTGTTATTCTTGCCATATTTGTTACCCATTCCTTTTAGATAACAAGGAAACTTCTTGTTACTTTTGCGATTTTTGCGAAATTTGTAGACTTCTTGAGGCCCTTCTTTGTGTTTTCTCTTTCTAAGTCTAGAATTTTGTTAAATTTGATATTCTTGCATTTCTTCCAATAATTGTTACCCAGTCTTTTTAGATAACAAAGAAATTTCTTATTACTTTTGCGATTTTTGCGAAATTTGCTGACTTCTCGGGGTCCTTACTCCAAGTCGTTGCGTTTCCTCTTTCTGAGTCTATAATTTTGTTAAATTTTTCATTTCTGATATTTTTTGCGATATTTGCACAGAAATGTGTCACAAAATGTTCTTATGAATCATTTTTTTGGCTAAAATTGCGAAAAAAAAGAAATGGCTAGCAAATTTTTGCGATCTCCAAAGTTAGCAAGGGAGAGGAAAGCCAATTTATGGCCAAGAGGTCTGGTGAAACAGGAGCAAATAGAACTCAAAGATTGAGATGAGATTAACTCTCTCGGGATTGGCTTGCCAATTCCCTGTACGGCGTCTTCCCAGGCCTTCTCGGTCAATGCATTTTGGTGACGTATCCGAGACCGAAAAACGGGCGCAGACCACCTGATCTGAAACGCATCAGCCGTGCACAATACAAAAAAAATGGCTAAAAAATTTTTGCGATCTCTAAAGTTAGCAAGGGAGAGGAAAGCCAATTTATGGGCAAGAGGCGGGCTGCATCTGCCCATTTTGTTCTCTGAATTAAGAGAGCGCAAATGTTAACAAGAATAACAAGTTTACCATCGAAAAAGAAAGGCGAAGTATAAAGCAAGTTATGGACCGTACAATTAATGCATATTAATGCACATTTGCCCCACTAGTTTCGTACTTTCCAGGGGCGCCACTGGTACTTTCATATCTTCGATGAGGAGATTGAGTGGTTTATTGGCTATTTACGTACACACAATCTGTATGTAATCATCGATCTTCCTTGGAAGTTTTCAGATTAAAATATAGAATCGGAAAAGCAGATAGATAGCTCACCCCTTTTTCAATTGCAGCCGGTTGTTAATCCCAATTTTTCTTCCTTTTTATTTCTGTTATTTATAGCGTCTGCTTACAGTACCTCTTCCAAGTCGTTTATTTTCTCTCTCCTGGATAAAGAAGGGCTTGCACCATTTAAGAGCATGGTGACGAATACATCATTTTCAGTTTACCGTGGTTCAAGTTGTGGTCCAACATTTGGTCGGGGGCATGACATATACATTGCTGATAATGCCAATCAGAATCCTAATTCCTACACTAATTTTGGTACCTCTTACTCTCTTCCAAATAACGTTACAGACCGTTATACAATCCTGGCTGGAACCCGTTACTTTTCACCTGACGAGGTTGAGGTATTTTATGTCGCTTGGGTTCTGTTAACCCCTTGATTTCCCTGCGCAGAACTCGTTTGAAATCAATGAAAAAGTCACCCCCAAAATCTTTTTAAGACATATTGCAAAGCAGAGAGCATCGAAAAGGCCCAAAATTTTGAGTGGTTATAAGGTACGGAGCTTTAAGATCCGAGGACGGTCGCGTTGGCGAAAACACCGCTTACTGTTACACCCCTTTCTTTTAATATTCAGTGAATTTGTAAAATGTAGGAGAACTCTACTGAACAACCATTTCAAAGTTAAGAAAGAGGAAGAAAAGTTCGTCTTTGCTTGTTTGCGTCTTCCAGAAACGTAAAATAGATTAGGGATATTGTACGCCGTAGTCGTGCAATCGGACGGGCAGTAGAAATGTACAAAAAGGCGTGATGCACGTTCAAAGTCGGAGTTTTGATTAGTAATCTATTGCTTTAATTTTTTGACGTTTTCGCCGCTGCTGCCGTCAATGAATCTTTAGGTCCTTATTCTAAACGGTGTCCCACGGTAGGCTTTGATAGATTATGCTCGAAAAAGTAGCATAATATATATGCTATTAGCAGCGCTGGCATATTTCTAAAATGATGCCAACAATTATGCTAGTTTTTGTAAACTATGCTCATTTTAACAAAAAACAAAAAAAATGCAGAAATTATGCCTTTACTATTTAGTTAAAGGTTGGTAAAAACATCTCAATAGATATATGCAACATTAAATTAAATGACACAAAAAATTTACCCTGTTTACATCTAGAAACCTTTAAGAGTGCATTCATTGTCTGACAACTTGGGTAATCATCTTGGGTAACCGTGCTTGTTATGCACATGCGTTGATTCCTGTGGAAAGAGACCTGGGTCACCTCCTGTTAGACCAAGGTCCCATGAATGTGATGATATAAGCAGAGAGAGATTGACTTTGTTACTTAAATTTGCCTGTAACTTTCTTGGTTGCATGATCACTATGACAATTTTGTGCTGCAAAACGTTAACCAGCCAATAGTGCAAATTATGCTACCAGTGCTTTTTTTCGAAAAATAGGTGATAATTATGCTGGTGATGAGAAATTATGCCAAACATTATGCCAGCACAATCTATCAAAACCTAGCTATGCGACGGTCTGCGACACGATCAGAACTCTGTCTGCGTCTAACGTTTTCAGACGTCCCATGGCCGGGACGTACATCAAAGGCAGATATGTGAATTGTTAGCGACTGCAGTCTTTCCAGGTTTGTTTGAATCTTTTTGGTGCAAAAATGGCACCGAAACACAGGTCTGTCGACGAGGCGACGTAGACCGGTCTCCGATCAGTGTTCCAGATTACATTTACCGTGTCATTTACGCTTCGTTCACAAGTTTTCAGATATTTTTTAAAACGTAGAGTTTTTTCTCCATTTTCCTCTCTCTTTTTTTTTTTTTTCAAAAAAAAAGAAAAAAACAAAAGGATTAAAAAACCGTTAACACGTAGGGTATTTGAATCGTTTTCCCGTCTAAATAAAAACGGGAAAACGACGGAAATACACTGCATGATAACATCCCTATAGCATCCCTTACAGAGCATACGTAACGCTAGTAGTTCAGTGTTTATGATGTTTTTACACAATCTCTTTAAGGTTCCCAGAGGCCGCGATCCTTTCGCTGACCAAAAGGATCACGGCGTTTGGGAACGAGAATGGTTTTTATAGTATCTTTAATACCTTTTCGTCCGTCCACTCGTAAACGAGAAGCTGGCGTTTCTAAAATCAGTCTACTCCGGAGAACGTTTTTGAAAACCTGCATTTTAGTGCCCGCAACACCCGCGCCTGTTTTCGTGTGGACGGAAGGCCAAAACGGAGAAAAATACGTACACTGCACTTATTAACTTGTGAGACAGAGTCAATCAGGAGCCATTGCAACACAAAGGTTGTTATTGATCGTAGTAATCAAGCATTTAACCTTATGCACTCGAGTGATTTCAGGCATGGCTCCTCGCTCCATTTTGGGCTTTTATCATTTTTTTTTTCTTGTTTTGTCTGTCATCTATTTTCATTTTTACTTAAACCTATGTGCTCAACATTCGAACCATTTCTGAACCTCACACTGAGCCTCTTAGGGTCACGTGACCAGTACTTTCAGATTACGCCATGAAAATGACTGTCGAAGCTCCCGTTTATTTTTCCATAGTGTTAAGTTTAAAGTCATATGAGTCAAATTAAACGGGAATTGCAAAATATTTCATTCCTATGCAATTATCAAATGTTTTTTCCTCGACCCAGTCCCACTCTTAACTGGAAACGTTATAGTTCTCGCAAAACAAATAATTTTGAAAAAGCCCGATTAATTCCATAAACCTTGTGTTAATAGTCATTGAAAGAAAACAAAATAAATACCAGCTAGTATTTGCAAAATGTCGTAAAATTGGACCGAACTAAATGACAAAAAAATGGGCGTGACAAGTCACGTGACTAAGATAGCTCATTAGTGACAACGGATAAGAACATTTTTTTAAGAAGTATTTACCACATGCAAAGTTTCAAGTCGAAAAGTTAAATCCTCTTTAAACTAGACCACCCCCTTATAAATTTCAAGAGACCCATTCCTTAATTCGCCCGAGCAAATTTTAATTCATAACTTTTGAAAAAGAAAGAGGTGCTTTGCTAATTCTGCATGGTATGAGTTTTAGTTGCATTTGCATAAAAGCTTACAAGGGTATGCGAGTCTTTCTTGAAGAGCTACCTATTAAGCATGCGTCACAATATACAATATCAGTTCACGATTACAGCCAGTTATTAATGACTCCAACCTAGAAATATTAAGACTCTTGGTGCCTAATCTCGTACCCAGATTTTACATATGCCTTGGCCGCGGGAGATCTGGGTACGAAATTAATGCAGTCAGGTAATATATATAACTGAGGGTTATATTTCCAGGTGTGAAAGTGTGACCTAAATTTTAGTCAGGCTAGTCCCTAGGCGTTCCCCTCTCAGTTGCGTCACAGCTCACGGCAGAGTCCAGGTTTGATTGAGCCAAGAACGCCTTAAGGCTTAAAGGTTGTATTCACACTATACCGGATAGCTTTTGCACTGGCACGAAAAACATACTGGATAGGGTTTCTGTTCACACATAAAAACGGTGATTTTAGCGCGATTTCTGTAACGGGGTGAAGCTACACCTCCCCGATCACAAACGTAGAGAGTCACATATTGGATATGCGCTCACGCTATACCAAGCTTTTCATATGGGCATCAAATAAACGCTATCCGTTACAGTGTAAACAAGCCTTTGCTGAAGTCCTGTAACGCGAGCTCTAACCTTAACAATAAAACCCTCCGTCGCGCAGCTGCAACTTTAATTTAACCTATCAATTATCAGTCGTTGTTGTATTAAGGTGAGATTTATTAACTTGTTTGTTGTAAGCTCAAGTACAATATTAAGTTGTTTTTGTAGCAGAGCATGGAGCCACTTTTCTTAGTCCCGAAAAATATGTATATGGAACACAGATCGAGTAAAGTCTTATGACGAAATAAGTTAAGCAGGATCATCGATCCGCGAAGAATCTAGGCCATAAAATGGATAATGGCTAAATGCAAAACTCAGTATACCTACCAATAACTGAGAAACTAATTTAATAAGAGAGTGTATTCAGCATACCAATCTTATTTCAAAAGACGAAATTATCATCCGTTAAAATTTCTAAAGAGGAATACCAGCCCTAATTTTCGGGGAAAAATAACAAACAACAGGAAAAACACAAAAACAAAGGACGGCTTTGCACGTCGACTCCTCGAAGCGTATAATTTTGATGCTTTATTCGCCATAACCTTAATGCCCTTTGAATTTCTACATGTGAGACTTTTTACTTTATCAAATATATATACGGGACGGATTGAAATTTCAATACATGGGATTTGTGTGGCGATTACACTCTTCAAGGTACATTTTATTACCTGACATGGAGAGATCGATATCGGTTAAATTATGTGAAAGTTTTCACCTGTCAGGTTACGAATGTTCCTTGACATGATTCATATGAAGTCATTGAAAGCTCTTGGACTCAACACGTGCTCATGCTCGCGAAAGCCATTCCACTGCACCTCAACTTTCAAGACTGTGAAAACAAGAGCAAATAGAAATCAAAGATTGAGATAAGTTTAACTCTCACGGGATTTGGCTTGCCTAGTCTCTGTACGGCGTCTTCCCATGCCTTCTCGGTCAATGCATTTCGGTGACGTATCCCGAGGCTCGGGCCACCTGATCCAAAACGCATCGGCCGCGCACAATAATGAGGCAGCTTGAGTCCTAGGGCGGACTAGGTAAGGGTTTGGCTTGGTTAACCAATATGGCCGTCGTTCATTGTTTTGGAAATAAGGCCCAGCGACATTATGTAAAAACACTCCATATATGTCAGAGACGAGCTGTCTGAAAAAATGAGAGTACCCATACATTAAACTTTGGCTATATTACAAGCTGGGCGCATAAAAAAACAAACAAACAAACAACAATAACTCCTCTACCATAAAAAACGCACGTTGTAATAAAGAGCACTTTCTACATCAGCTTCTTTTTTTGTTGTTCGTTTTGTAATGTAATGTAAATATCGCTTTCAGGGATAATTTACAACACTGGTTGGGGGACTTTGCCTGACTGCTTAAGGTAGAGTTTTACAAGTAATGAGGGAACGAGTAATGATGCCCCCATACATGAGTGTGAAAGTGAGAGAGACCACTACACCGGGCACTACGTGCCCTAATCTTTTCGAAAAGTGTGTGGATTCTTTGACGCCCCACAAATTTATTACATGCGCAAGGGCTTGTGATACGAGGCCTACAGTTTATCGTCCTTATCCAAGAAGACTAAGAAGTCAAACCCGCGTTTGCAGATGTTATTACAAAGGCAGCGCTTTCTCTTCAGTTATTTAAAGAGCCTAAGTGTTGGTCCGGCCGGGGTTTAAACCTACGGCCTCCCGCTCAGCAGACTGGCGCTTATCCCATCACGGAGCTAACCGGGCGGCGGTTTTGATGCCTCGTAGAAACCCCTGTGTTCCTTAAGGTGTTTCGATAAAGGTTTTTAGAGGCCATGCCGATATTTTTCAATCGCCTTAAAGTGGTTTTTTTCCTTGTCCGATCGCTGTAAAATTTTCACCAGTAATTGGCTATGGATTGAAAATTGTGAAAATGTAGTTTTAAGTAAAATCAATATTACTATGACAACAATGAACAAAAAACTTTGAAAAGATAAAAACCGAATTTTGTGTGATCTAGACCATCTACCGACAATCCAATACTAGTAACTTAAAGTTTGGTGTTTTAGCAAGCAATTTCCGTAAGAAGTAGAAAAATTCTGTACGTTTGAATTCGACTGAAACGAAAATATATTTCAAACCTTAAATTTATAGCCGTGATAGATCATTAAAAAAAAAAACGTTATAAATGACTCAAATTATTCTTAAAGAGCGTCAGAATGCTGCTTAATATCATATTTCGATGTGTATTTTGGTTCTTGCGATCTTAAAAACTAACCCATTTTCTCACCACCTGTTTAAGTGCAACTTCGTTCAAAATTTGGACTTCTAGCGCTTTTTCTATACCTCTGAAACGACTCGAACGAATTTTTTTAAAATCTCTTCACATAATCTTCGCAATGTATATAATAATGTCTGAAACTTTCATTAAGATTGATTGAACGCCGACCTTCTAAGCTGCAAACGCGAGGCCGTGGCTATGACGCAAATGGAACAACCATCGCTTGATTGTTGTGGGAAGAAAAGAGGTTTATCAGAATTATAAAAGAGCTCTGGAATACGAAAGGATATCGCGATTTTGGACTCTGACTGGAAATTTACCATGCGGTGCAAAGACCGAGGGCGCAGCAATTCATTGAAATTGTTTGAGATGTCACATTAAAATGTATTTCACTGATTTAAAAACTATTTTTACTCAATTGAAGGTATTTTTTATTATATTTTACGAACAAAACCAAAATAGTCAAAGGCTTAAAAAGTATTTGAGATCTATTTTAAAGCTATTTATAAAATTTTAGAAGGCTTTCCCTGTATTTGAAACTCAGTTTGGCATTAAAACTACATTTCAAACACATACTTCATCTATCTTTTCAGAACGGGTAACTCAAACCTTTTTCAAATACCATATTTAAACCGTGTTTAGAACGAATACCGTTCTTTACTGATTTAAAATGTAGTCTTAGAATTAAGGGACGGACCCTTAGAAAAGTGATGGGGGGGGGGGGAATTTTCAGCTCACACGAATTTTTTTTTTTTTTTGCTCACTGCTTGTGCAGGAATTTTTTTTTTCAGGTGAACCCCTCTGCACGAATTCTTTTTCTCAGACAAATATTGCTTTTTATTGAACAGTGAAATCTTGATTCATTATCTAGGCACTTTCACGTCGCAGCCGTGCAGTTACGTTAAAGAAATATACAAAAAGCGTAATGTACGCGCAAAATTATTGTCCCGTTCTCGTTAATTTCCCTAATAGCCAAGGGTATTTTAAGTTACGCACAATTTGCCATCCACTTATTTATTAAGGGGACTATGTCACGTTATTTGCTACGTTTTTGTTTTTGTTTTTTTTTTTCACTTAATTGAACTGGAAAATTAGTACATGTAATCCCATTGTGTTATTTGAGACTAACTTTAGGCACTGAAACTGTTCCCTGTGGTCTGTTCAGTGCAATTATGGATGGCAAGGATAGACATGGACTGAAACTTGGAGAAGTTGGGCCAACGTTTTCAAGTTTTAATGTCGTGGCTACAAAAATCACCCAAAAATATGATGGTTAGTGCTCGCTGGTGAAATTTGCTTGATGTCTTCTTCATAACTCCACAGGAGCATTTTGAATATGGGTAAAGGCACAAAGTAATGACTGCAGCACGTAATTGACCTAAAACAGCAATATTGTCGGGATACGTCACGTTTCCTTTTGTTATTGTTTTTCAGCGTTCGTGGATGGATACGGTGCGACTTCCAAGTCGTTTATTTTCTCTCTGCTGGATAAGGAAGGGCTTGCACCTGAAGAGCATGGTAACAGAATCACCAAGAGCAATTTATCGCGGGCCAAGTTACGGTCCAACATTTGGTGGTGGGCATGACATATACATTGCTGATAATGCCAATCAGAATACTAATTCCTACACTATCCAACTTGGGAAGCTCTTACTCTCTTCCGAATGGAGTTACAGACCGTTTTACAATCCTGGCTGGAACCGATTACTTTTCACCTGACGAGGTTGAGGTATTTTATCCCGCTTGAGTCCTTATAGTTGAAGAAGCTATGTCATGATTTTTTTTTCTCATTATTTGAAAAACTCTAAAGACACATTGGAATAACAGAAAATCCTGAAATAATGGTTCTGTTTTGTTTAAAATTGCTCTACTACTAATATACCTCAACTTTTACGTGTGTTTCTTCAGCTTCCCATGACTATGATGAAAACGGATTGTCAATGGCTAGTGGTGGATAGAGCGATTTTCGTATGACCTTGAAATGAAAACGACCCAACAAAACAGAAACAACAAACGAACCGAAATAGAGCAATTTGATTGGTTTATCGAACGGATACAAACGCACGTGGCTTTTGGTTGGTTAAGCGAACAAGAACTTTCTAGAAATCAACCGATATTTCGCTTTCACGTCATACTGCGACACGATAGGCCAATCGAACAATGCCTTCTCCGTATTAAGGTTTTCTTTGGCGGGAAAATGAAGAAGGCATGTGTTGATCTTTTCATACATTGGCTGATAAAACAAGTAACGAACACTTACCGAAACCGTTTTTCAAGGTCATACGAGAATCGTTCTATTCACCTCTCCGCTTCGCATTTCAAAATGTTTGCCGATAAATTGCCAAAAATGTTTGAATGATGGTTAGCATATATGTAATATGTAAAGTCACGCAAAAAGTTTTGCTCGAATTGAGTCCGATTGGACAATTAGCAATCATTATGAACTTGAAAATAGAGTCGCGATGACACCGAAACGTCGTTCGTTCTTATCCGCGTTATTTTTTACTTGTTTCTGTGTAACTAAACTTTTGCTTATTAAAACATTACTTCCCAGCAAGTTTTCGCTGCCGTGTGATGAAACGTCGACTCGCTTCAGTCCTCTGCCTTGTCTCACGACTTTTTCGCTTATCTTTATTGTTCCCTTAAATTTAAAATTCCGTAAGTCAGCTGGTTATTTTAAACATCAAGTGCAGTAGTGATAAATTTCAAATATTAAATAAGGCAGTCTAAATCATCGGCAGCAAGTCAGCGATGGAGTGCACCCTCGCAAGGCTTCATGAGTTGGCTGCTCGATTTGCAAAGCTTCTTTAAGATTCGAAAATTTATTAATCGTTTGATCGATTTGTGCAACGGATCTCTGATTTCAGAAATTGTCACAGATATACTGTTCACTTTTAGAACAAGCTACTCAAATATGAATGTAGGACGATTGATTAAAAAAAGTATATGCTCTAAAATGACGCTCCGGTTGCAAAAGTGGAATCTGACGCTGGTCGATTAGTGTAGACCTTGCTCGATTTGAAACCTATAGCCGGCTTGCTTTGTAATGTTGAATTATTGATATTATTAACGCGCCACTTAGTTTGTGTTTCGTTGAAGTTTTACCGCCCATTATCTCCTCGTAGCATGATAATTACAATTTCTAACCTTCAGTATATATGAGCTAACCTTGTTCTTTTGGAAAGTTAAGGTGCTTTCCTTGGGTTAGCCAGTACTCCAGTGTGATTTGCAGTAAATCCTTTGGTAGGAAAGCACATAATTTTTGCTATTTCCCTGTTTAGTTATTCTAAGGGGTGATTAGCATATTAATAATTTAGGTAAAGCCCGCTCAGAATCTCCATTTTTTGTTTATTTATTTCCTAGTTATGCAGGGTAATTTCAACCAAACTCAGCGTGGGAGTATTAAGGGCAAAATTAGTCTCACTAGTAACTTGCCCTGCAGTAACTCATACAAGAAAATTAGTTGAGGAAGTTCTCGTTTTATCCATATTATGTTGATAAAACGATTCCTAAGTTCACCAATCACCAAGCTCCATTTTAAGAGCTCTCGGTATCCCCGATCACGCTCAGAGATATTTTCACCTGGTCCATGGAAATTTTGTAAAAACAATTAAGTTGGAAATACGTCTGCAAAATTCAACCCGCCGATAATTTCCAAATGTCAGGATATGGTCTTGAAACAAAGATCATTTTGTTTGTTTCTTTTCTTTCTTTTTTTTTTTTTTTGATCGTTAATGGATAAATATTGATAAACTCGAAAGCAACGGGAATTTAACAAGTCTTGAAACTTGAAAACTGTCATGGCTAATTGTGTTGAGGCATAATATTTTCAACAATGGTTTATTAATATAATTGAAGTTGATTGGACAAATAATAAAACTACTCTCCTGGGAGATATTTAAAAGCAGTTATTAAGCTTTTTAGTTTCTTGAATTAATCACTTGCAAATGTGAAAATACTGCTCTCCCTCTATATGCGCGTTCTCCCTCTGTCTTGGAGATAAAATATTTGAAGGAAGTTTTTTTTAAACTTTTTAGTTTTTAGAGTTAATAATTACTTGAAAAGGGGATAATAATCCGCTCGTCCCCTATTTCTTTCCCCCTCAGTCTTGGGTCTCTTGAAGACGAAATATTTGAAAGCAGTTTCTAAACTTTTTGTTTTTGCTCTTGTAATTTTTAGACTTAACTACTTGCTAGGGCGAAAATACTGCTTTCTCTTTCTCTGTCTCAGCATTAAAACTTATCAAATTCCCTAAATAAATATGTCTTTACAACAAGACGAGTTGTAAATTATTTATTGATGGCTATTGATTCACTCTGATGAATATTGTTTAAGGTTAAGCATAAACACGGTTATGCGACATAGTTCGGAAAGGTGGGTGTTTGTTTGAATGCAGTCCAGGCAGAATTACTCAATTACACAAAAGCTCATGACATCTGCATAAGATGGAAAACCCAGTAATTCTGCAGAGAAACCACTTCTTTTTTCTGTGGATCTTTTCCACCCTTCAAACTGATTCTCAAGGTACATAAAATCCATTTTCTATTTCTTTAATGGTGATTTTTATTGTGACATGAAAAAAGAACGTGAAAATCTCATATCTCCCTCTCTTCTTTTAAAAAGCTTTCAGTCAAGGATCGATGGGCAGCTTTTTCTATGTCAACTTCATGATAAGTGAATTTTCCTACCTGAATATCACAAGCATTAGGCGGAATCTTATTCAAGACGAAAACGATTGTGGCTACGCTTGTCTAGAAATTCCTTCGTGTTTTTGCTACAACTTGGCTGCCTTCCCTGATGTCAACGGCAAACTTCTTTGCGAACTCCTGCCCTCGGACAAGTTTAACAACTCGGACAAGCTCAACGCCAGCAAAGAGTTTCATCACTTTTATATTCCGGTAAGTCAAACTTCTAATTAATCAAAAATGTTCCTTCCGGAGAAAATAGAAAGCTTCTTCTTGTTTGTTTTGTGTGTTTAGTTTCTTTTGACTCTCCCTAGTTTCGAAAGTTATGTATTTCTTCGATTGGAAAATCTTCAATGTAGCAGAGAATTAGATTGTGCTTTTAATGCAAAGGAATTGACTAATGATTTTGGGTAAGCCTTACCCTTTCAACTCTCAATTTAACCATCTGCTGACACCCAAACATACTTGATGAAATCGATATATTTATCTTCGAATGCCTTAAACGTTAGCGAGGGAGGAGTTGCAGACAGAGGTCTCGACTGTTTTATTTGCTGACAAAAAGCGTTTAGTTCGCAAAGCACATTTTTCTTACCATGAAGTTTCTTTATCTATTTGTTTGCCTATATTTGACCTGCCTTAAAAGTTACAGAATCGTTTTAAAACTCCTAGTTTAGGCTGATCTGCTGCCGGTTAAATAGATCGACTATATCAGGACAAGTCTTGAAATGCAAATTTCTGGGTAAATGAGACAGCGTTGACTTTCAAAAACCTCACTAAAAACTCGACTAAGCAAACCCAGCGGGAAGTGCAAAAGATAAAAATATACATTGCTTGCCGTACTTAATTACATCGATGTCATTTAAACATCGACATGTATGTCAAATTCGTTGCTTCTTGAATTTATAAAACAAAGCAAAAGGGAAACAAAGAAAATTTAATCCCAACGTTTCTTTACTGAAAGTTAACTGAGGCCCCGAAACTTTCTCGCACTTTCTAGTGCTTTTCCTGTTCTGTTTGGGCATTACTATGGCAACACAAAGCACTTAACCTGTTCACCTATGGGAACATTCAACTGAGGGAATTCGTATCCATTAAACGTTCCAGGCAATAAAGGAATTTAAGCGAGTAAACTGGCTTGTTGAAACAATTTTAATTGTATCTAGTTCTTCTTCCTTTTTCACATAAGCGAAGCACTATGCCCCTATAATGTTTGCCTGATTCAATTGGATATTGCCATAGCAACGCACATTTAAAGATAAAATAATAAACCGTTCGTGTTTCGTTGTTATAAAAAAAAAGCTTTTCCTATTACGTCACAAGAAATACATGTTACTAGCGGTAGAAGTGCTACACTATGAAAAAGCAAGCATCAAGGTTTTTAAAAAAAAGGAGACAATAATTGAGGGACTTATCAAAGTCTGCTTTACATTTGTTAGAGCTGCTTAAAATCCCCGTTACTTGATCTCATTTTATTATTTCCAATATTTTTTTACTGTTTCTTTCTTCGTCCTTATTTCGAGATTTTTGAAGCCTGTTATATCGGCTCCGAGATAGTAGTGCAACCGGATCAGGGACAGAGGGGACCATTTTTTTTCCTGCCGCTATCCCCTTTCCTAGATCGCGTGTGTCTTATTTTTAAATAGGTTTCTTCTTTTATCTACCG
Source organism: Porites lutea (assembly GCF_958299795.1). Lineage (NCBI taxonomy): Eukaryota > Metazoa > Cnidaria > Anthozoa > Scleractinia > Poritidae > Porites > Porites lutea. The sequence goes on along the minus strand of NC_133207.1, from coordinate 7,790,574 downwards.
ACGTCCCTACTCTGAGATCCTACCCAATGTACTCGGGAGTTCAACGTGGATGATTGGAAAGAAGCCTAAAATTTCGAATTTACTAGGTTTGCACAAAATCTAGTTATTATTAGTAGATTTTTTGACGAGTTAGTACACAACTTACAATTTGTTTAAACCCCCACGTTTTAAAACAACCTAACCAAATTTTAACAGTATTTAACTTTTTTTTAAAGAAAATAAGACAAAAAGTAAGCATGGTCAACAGTTAAGCACTCGTTGAGAGCTCGCTACATGTATATATCAAAGGAGACGAAAGCAGATAAGAATAATTTTTTACTGACAGTAACTTCGCGTCATTTTTCTAGTAAGCGTCTCCTAGTACTTTTTTCACTTATTGGCTGCTTATCTCCTCCTGAAAAAAATGTTAACATTCGCACAAAAGTGATAAAGTACTTCTAAAGAAACTGTGTTCAGCCTCCTTAAAAGCCAATAATTGTGCCCGAAAAAATCGTTTTAATTCTTAGAATGCAAGAAAATGCAATTTAATTGGATAAAGGAATTTACAAAGTATAACGAATGTAAGATCGAATTTCATTAGAATTCATAGAAAAACGTAGAAAAAATGTATTTAAAAGATATCCTGACCAGCTAAGAAAGAAGCCAAGCAGTGGCTCTTTATGCCATCGTCAGGCCACTCGCCATTGTATAATACCTGCAGCCTGTTCATCCTATACCAAGGCTGCGTCAAAAGAATACATTGTGTACCCACTCACTGCGGCAATTAATGCAGGCATTAGATGTAGCTTCTGTTCTCGTTCAGCAAAACAAGCCGGCGGCTCCCTGAAACAATTTGATGACCAAGCGAGTTAAATTTATTTAATATACACGAGCGTATTGCACGATAACCGAAGGGAATTTTAGTTTGTAACTGCGCTAAAAATGAAATTCAAATTTCAAATCATCTGCGATCATTTTAGATGCCGAGAAAGGAGAATCCTGATGAATTTTTGAAAGTTTTCACCGCTAAGATGTTTTATTTATTTATTTATCTATTTATTTATTTATTTATTTATTTATTTTTCATTTAGTCAGTCCGTTCGCTTACACATAGATATGACTAATGACAGCATTTTGGTAGACTGAAAGTGGAAGTGCATTGTGTTTTCTCCTTTGTAGTAACAAAATAAAGTCCGGAAGATTCATCGATATTTTGTGGGCGTTTTTACTGAATAAAACAATTATTTAACTCGCACTTGTTCAATGGAGAAGATTATAGCCAACCCATACCCAACAACCCGCAGGTGGAATAATTGTGTTAATGCTACATGTAACTAAAACTTGGGGCCCAACTTGGTCGACGAAAGTCAATAGCTGAATTTGCCATAAATTCATATGTCTAATATAGATCAAGAGCCATAATAGGACAGATAGGGACTCTAAGGGCGTTGGCCGGGATATCTTAATTTCAAAAAGTTATTTTAGAACTATGCGGACAACGCGGAAACAGTTTCCGGTAAACTGGTTGACTATTATGGCTCTTGTATAGATAAATGATTTACGTCACGTTAGTGGATATTTTGCCTTTGTCATGGAATGGTCTTTACTTACAGCTGTATTCTTTCCTTTGTGTAGTCTCCTTGTGATAGTTCGCCCTGTAAGAACACCGGAAAATGCATTTCGTTGTACCAGGAAAATGGATATAAGTGTATCTGCGTGGAAGGATTCACCGGAAAAAACTGCGAAACGAGTAAGAAATACTGAGTTGAAACAATGTTGCTACTAACAATAATACAATCACAGGTGACACACTATTAACGCACTTTGCAAGTGGGAACGGTAATCAGCATAAAGCTTTTGTACTGATTTTAGGTATTATATTATTAACTTTTACTTCCTTGAGCTCACTACAATAAAAAAATTTAACTGAGAATATTTTAAAACTACCTTGAAAGAAAAGTCGACCAATAAGTATCGCGCTGAACTTTTACTTTTCCTTGCACTGACCGAATCAATGCATTCAACTGCAGTTGCCCGCCTGGATTTTCTAGCAATCGATGTGAAATTGGTTAGTATAGTGTTAAACTAATTACCCTGTAATGACCTCGTAAGGTTAAGACGTGCTGAAATGTCAACGCCTATCCCCCGCTTCAAAAACTTCACAGGAAATGGGTACAACCTTTGGGATCAGTGATTTCTGGGATCGTTTGGGTGGGTAAGAGTTAATTATGATTGGTCGATGGTATTCAGGGCAACCATTAGCCAATCAAGAGCATTAACGCTTGTCCACCAAACGATCCCAGAAATCGTTGCGCTAAGAGCTGGTACGTACCCTTTGCCCTTACAGTTCCTAATTTTGATGCGTGTTTGGATATCATTCTGTTACAGATATTAACGAGTGTAAAAGCAACCCTTGTCTAAACAACGGAACTTGCACTGACCGGAGGAGGTCATTGCTGAAAGTTTAAAACCGATCAATCCAGTTGTCAAGCTTTAAGCACTGTGCAAACAGACGCAATATTGTTGGCCAGCAACTCCCAACATTGTTGGGAGTTGTTTCGTCTATTTGCACGTGGCTTAAAGATTGCAATTTTTGGTCTCTGTATTGAACTTTGTTCAGTTGCTAGTGTCAATTGACTTCTGTGTTGTAAAGAAAAAGAAGTTTACTTTAATTATATCTCCTGCAGATGTAAATGAATGTGACAGCAGTCCTTGTTTGAACAACGGAAATTGCACTGACTGAATCAATGCATTTAACTGCAGTTGCCCGCCAGGATTTTCAGGGAATCGATGTGAAATCAGTTAGATCATTTTAGCTAGCTACAATTTTGCATTTCTTAACTTTTATCATTCGTGTGCGTCCTAGTTTTGATGCCTGTTTGGATATCATTCTGTTACAGATATTAACGAGTGTAAAAGCAACCCTTGTCTCAACAACGGAACTTGCACTGACCGGAGGAGGTCATTGCAGAAAGTTTAATTCAAAACCGATCAATCCAGCTGTCAAGCTTTAAGCCCCCTGCAAACAGACGCAATATTGTTGGCCAGCAGCTCCCAACATTGTTGGGAGTTTTTGCGTCTGTTTGCACGTGGTTTAAATATTGCAATTTTTGGTCTCTGTATTGCACTTTTGCATTTCTTAACTTTTATCATTAGCGTTCTTCCTAATTTTGATGTGTGTTTTGATATCATTCTGTTACAGACATTAACGAGTGTAAAAGCAACCCTTGTCTCAACAACGGAACTTGCACTGACCGAGTCAACAGTTTCAAATGCAGTTGTCCACTTGAATTTTTTGGGAAACGATGTGAAACAAAATCGAAAAATGGAGGTGAAAATCATAATTATGGATCATGTATGATGTGTACCACAAACGAATCAGCAAGTTGTACTTTGACGGGTTGCCATCTATAAATTCAGCTAGTCCTTTTAAGGTGTTTCGATGCAGTTTTTGAGAGGCCAGGACTGAAACTGATATTTTTCGATCGCTTTAATAGTGATTTTATCCTTATCTGATCGCTATGAAATTTTCGCCAGTGATTGACTATAGATTGAAATTTGTCAAAATGTAGGTTTTAGCAAAATCGATATTACTATGACAACAATAAACAAAAAACTTTGAAATATATAAAAGCTGAAATTTGCGCGATCTAGACCGGCTACTAGGAACTTAAAGTTTGGTGTTTAGAAAATAACCTCCGTCAGAAATAAAAATTTGTGATTTTCAAAGCCGTGATAGATTATTTAATAAAAACGTTATAAATGACTCAAATTATTCTTAAGTATCGTCAAAATGCTGCTTAATATCAAATTTCGTTGCTAGGAAATTTGGGTGTATTTTCTTTCTTACGATCTTGGAAACTGACCCGTTCTTTCACCACCTGTCTAAGTGCAACTTCATTCAAAATTTGGACTTTTAGCAGATTTTTGTGTATCTCTGAAACGGCTCAAACGAATTTTTTTTTAAGTCTCTTCAAATAATCTTCATAATGTATATAATGTATATACCTTCAACCAATTTTGAGAAAAAGAAAAAAACTGGTGTTCTTATTGTTTTGTGTCCAAACCTTGTTTTCGCGATTTTCAGTTCGCACCCTGATTGGCCGGTTACCCTTCTGTCAAACTTTTCCAATGTTATATTCAATTATATCTTCCTAAAATCTCTTTCCTCATAGAGGGTCTCGTTTGATTTCATTTGTATTTCCAAAGATTTCCAGAGTGTGTCAGAATTTCAAACTTTTTTCTTGTTTGACTAAATGTTCACCTGAGAGTGTCTGCCGTCAGTTTTGCAATATGTCCATGCACTTGTAACTTCAACTGCATTCATTTTTCTGGATTGTAGATTCTTCTGCAGGCTAGTGCTTATCTAAAAAGGGTTTACTACAAAATTATGTACCTCTCGTCCTCCTTTTGAGTTGGCTTGATGGACGTCCCTTTGTCGCCTTCAGATACTTTCGAGGAAAGTTATCCCTAAAAAATTTGCGACACGTCTTCCTGCAAGTTTCGTGCACGCAGATAGCTGGATATGTAATGTCCCCAGCAAATTTACACGACTGTGAAACCAATAGAGTTCCACTATTATATGGCTGAGTCTGTTTTCGCCATGCGATTGGTCAATTTGCGGTACGTAACTTGGTAAACGGACCAAAATTTTTAAAGAGAATGCTCATTTCGGAGGTCTAAATCTCTTTACCTCGAAAAAAATGTTTAAATAAAGTTATAAGACGCCTGTCAACCTTGAGGACTTGGATGTTGACTTTGGCCTTCAACATTTTAACTGTGTTTATTTGTGAACGAAGGCGATGAAGAAACTAACTCGTAATCTTATCGAAGGGGATTCTAGTCAGTGTTTGAAGTACACAGTTAAGAAGACGAAAATCGACTGGCAGAGATTCGAGATGTTTTGCCTAAGAGAAAATGAATAATTCCTTCAATAAATATGATAACAAACATACCTGCAACCGATCATATTGACAAGCGTCTTTGCCATTTGCAGTGTTTTTTCAAAGATCAACGAAAGAAAGATAGAAGCGAGTTCGAGCCAGACACAATAATGTCCAGTTTTCAAAAGACTCCAGCGTTACATTAACGAGTGAATACTTACAGTGCTCTGAGTTTCCACGGAATAAACTCTGAAATATGTATGTAAACCGTGAGGACTGGGATGTTGACTTTGCCTTTCCAAATTTTAACCTGTCTTTGTTCTAATGAGAACAAAGCTGGTGTAGAAACTGACTCGTAACCTTACCGAGGAAGAGAATTCTAGTTGGTGTTTAAAAATTTTAACTCAGATCACAATTGAAGACGAGAATGAACTGGCAGAAAGAGAGGTTTTCCCAAAAAAAATTAACGAGCGAATCCTTCGACAATGACAACAAACTTACCTTGAAACGTTTCTTTGCCTTTTGCAGTGTTTTTTCACAAGGACAAACGGAGGAAAGATGGGAACGACTTCTAGACAGACACAATAGTGAGTTTACGCAACAGGACGGCAGGAAGAAGAGGACGGCAAAACAGCTGTGTGTGACAAACGTGACAGGGCTATCACTTGTGGGTTTTGTCGTGATCTTCACTTAACACCAAGGTTTTCTGCTCCTTTACAAAAAGATCTGTTTAAAGGAAAGTGAAGTTTGGCGAAAAGTTGTTTCAAATAAAATTATTGTCACGCTTGTCACACAAGGTTTGCCGTCTTCTTTCCTCTCCCGTCCTGTTGCGTAAGTTCACTAATGTCCGTCCGGTTTCCAAAATACTCCAGTGTTACATTAAAGAGCTAAAACTTACAGTGCTCTTAGTTTTGACCGAATAAACTTTTTTAACATGGCGAATTTGTTTTTACTTTCTCGGAAAGCCTTTGTTATGTGCTATTGTTTTCGTGCGCCAATAAAAACTTTCTTTTATGACAGCTGTCAAATGACTGTCAAATCGTGCGTCCTGCACTTGTTTCAGGTCCCCTAAACAGGAAGAAGACATATAATATACATCTTATTAGCCTCGTTTTTTCGGCCCGTACTGTAAATTACGGATCCTCGTTTTTTTCCATCGATTTATAAATCGATGGAGAAACACTCGGTCCGTAATTTACAGTACGAACCGAAAACTCGGCTAATAAGAGGTATTTTTTCTCTTTCACCATTAGATGTTATCTCAACTGTGGTAACACAGTTTCTTTCGCCTGCGATTGGGAATGACAGCAACTGGGCGCTGTGTTGGCAGACCTCCACTCATGGCTGGGCTGCCAGTACCTTCCACAGGAGATGTGATGGGAAAAACCATACGATTACGGTCATCAGAAAAGACCAGTACGTGTTCGGAGGATACACTGATATTCCTTGGTGTAAGTGACTTTTTCGCCGGGGGCGGGGCAATAAAAGGGACGGAGTCCACAAAATTAATAGTAAACCCCTTAAGACACCAAACTGGAGAGGCTAAGGCTCTATTTGACAAATAATAAAACAAGTAACCAATTCCAGAATCAATCAAGAGCTTTACTCTTAAAATTGCCTTGTGCGAAATATATCAAAATTGAATGCAATATTCGACACAAAAAGGCGGCCAGTTAGTTGCAAAAGATTAAAAAAAAACTGACCAGAACCGTACAGTACCTACGTGAATACAGTCACTTTAGCTACGATCACATCAAGGCCCTAACAACAGATAACTATAGTTTAATGTCCAAGTCACGACATTTGAGATAAATATTATCCTCGTAGACTTGTGTATTGACATGGTTTTGTTAGTAGACATCTGGAGCTTGTATGTTTTGGTTTGTTGAATTAAAGTTAAATTCCCCTAGGACCTTCACTGGGAAAAACATAGCCTCCCACGCAGACGTTCTTGGGGGTTCGTCACGCGTTCCTGCGTGACGAACCTCTAAGAAGGTCTGCGTGGGAGGCTAGGAAAAACATAAAACTTAAAGTGGTCTTTAAATAGTGGGTGTCATTTACGTACCTGTAATACCTACAGGGGTTGCTGTCGCAATAACCTTTTCTTTTGAGTATTCTGTTTAACCATTATATAGCGGAGGAAAGACTGGTAAGCCCATAGCTATATCACCTGACTCATGCTTAAAGAACTGTCTTCTGTAAACCGGGGAATGACCAGCTAAGCTTGTATTTCTAACAATTGGCCGTAAACGGAAGCTCCTGCAGTAAAGGAATTCCTTCTTTGTGGATCTTGAACAGCCCTAAAATTTGTGGGGGTGGGGAAAGAAGAGCCTGCTGTGTTAAGGATATCAAGGGGACCGATCCACCCGCCCACTTTTAGGCGTGGTTCTCGGAAGTTAGTAAAGATTTTAACGTTTATTCCACTCTTTGCATTTTTCTTTATGAAGTTTTAATGAGTCATCGGTTAAAAGTTAACAACGGCGCTTTAGAAACAAGAAGGAATCTGGATCCAATTAACTTTTGCAAAGACTTCTGGGACTGTTACTAGGGACAGGGCTTCCCGCTAGTAACGATCCCAGAAACAATTGCGGGACGCATTTCGTCTCCAGTTCCCTTTTCGTTTCTAATGTGGCGAAATTAAGTTTGCTAAGAAAAACCTTTCACCTCGGATTAACATCGTCTTCGAATAACTGCTCCATTTCTGTTGCTCATAAATCCAGAGGAGATAGTCGGTGGTAGTTAACATGCTTTCGGATCATGTTTACCCGCACAGTCAACAGCTAAACCGCAGATAGAACGATATAGTAGGTGGTTCAAGGGGCAATTCCCGGAAGGGGATAATCTCTTATATGACCTGTACGGGGATATGCCGCTGGACAGGGTATGATTTCTATCCTCTCTGTCCTAAACAGGGTAAACAATTTGGCCAAGTCTTCCCTAAACACTGCACATTTCGAATTTCAGAATTAAAACAGTAAGCTGATTCTTACGGCAGGAAGAGTAATAGAAAAAATAAAGAGAGAAAGCAAAAATAAAGTGGTGAATTATATTTGTACATGTCCTTTGTCCTAAACAGGGTATGTATTTTTCTTTTGTCCTATAAACAGGGTGAACCCTCAGCGGGTCACCTCTACTTAAATATTGGACGAGTAAACCTCCCCCCCCCCCCTCCCCCATGGGGGAAATGTTAAATGTCAGGTAGTTGAAAGCTGAAATTATAATTTAGGTTTTTCTTTCTTGTTTATAATTGTTTTTCAGCGTCTGTGAATGGATACGCTGCTACTTTCAAGTCGTTTATTTTCTCTCTGGTGGACAAGGAAGGACTTGCACCATTTAAGAGCATGGTAAAACAGAACAATCTGTCATCATATGCAATTCACGGTGGGTCAAGTCACGGTCCTTTTTTTGGTCGTGGGTATGACATCTACATTGCTGATAATGCCAATCAGAATATTAAGTCACACACTAATTTTGGCGACTCTTACTCTCCTCCGAATGGAGTTACTGACCGTTTAACAATCCTGGCTGGAACCCGTCTCTTCTCACCTGACGAGGTTGAGGTATTTTATCTCGCTTGAGTCCCGTTGTCTTTTTTATTCCCATGCGCGCAGAAACCATCAGAACTCAAAGAAAAACTACACCCCCCCAAAAATCACTTTAAAACATATTGCAAAGCAGAGAGCATCAGAATCACTCAACATTTTGATTACTCTACGTTTGATTCATATAGCTTTAGTTTATTATTTAAATTGAACGGCACGCACGTACGCTCGCGGTGGTCTGTGACACGATCGGAAGCTGTCTGCGAGTATCGTAGTTTTCAGTCGATATCCTGGCCATCAAAAGCAGATGTATCTTAATTTAGCGATTACAGACTTTCCAGAGTTTTTTACTCGTTTTGGTGCAAAAATAGTGCCAAACGCAGGTCTACCACGCGACGCACACCGGTCTCCGATCTGTGTTTACATTTGGTTCACGCGTCCACACGTGGTGTATTTGAATCGTGTCTGCCCGTCCACACTTGAAAACGCTTAAACGATAAAATTAAATAACCTGCATAACAGGCGCTTTATAGCCAAGCGAGTCGAACGCGGGATTTTGTGCGAAGCGCCTAACGAGGCGAGGAGAAAAATAAAGCGCCTGTTCCCAGTCCAATGTGGTGGTTTTTCCCACATGAACGTTGCGTTCATAAGCTCGTCACCTTGGTATTTGGTTTGAACAACACGTTTTCACTCTTTTCTTCCTCGCCACTGTGGTTAGACAGAAACTAAACTTTGACAGAGCAAATCTAACTCTTGCCGCACTGAGTCTTAGATTATTGAAGTTGTTTTTTGCCCTTGCAGTTATTTCCTGTGAAAACAGTCGTTGGTTACCCCTGACACACCTTTTGGCACAACAAGGGGTGTTCTATTAATTTAGTATAAAAAGTGTGTTGTTTGCGGTGTTTATCTTCTATACCTTTTTATTCTTCATGGTTATTCTGAGTTCGATTATTGTTGAATTGCGTTTGGTTCCAATCACGACCAACTAATATATCATTTCTTCTCTGATTTATTGTACACATGATATTTCAACTTGTGGGTTAGTAACAGTTGTAGGGTCAATGGAATACATTGCTACATAACGTGACTTAATTTTACAAGCTTTAGAGCGGTTTTCATTTGAGTGTCGAAAAGTAATTGGTTTTGCACTTTCTACACGATGCGATTGGCTTAAAAGATTCGCGCCACCTTTTCATCCAATCAGAAGTAAAACCAAAGCCAATTGTGACGCGCTCGCATGCATTTTCCCGCGCTTTGCGTCAGCCACATGTAATTACTTCGAGTTTTGATTGGTTCAATGTATTGTCTGTGTCCTATGTGATTGGCCAGAGTAATTACTTTGGTTTTGGTTTTACGACACTCAAACGAAAACCACTCTATACATCAAGAGTGCATGCTGAGTTTCTTGTGATGATCAAGCATTTAGTCGATCGTAAAATTTCCTTTGAAAAAGTAAGAAGTGTTTAGATGACATCATCCTCGGAAACCCAGGAACTGCTAATCTGGAAGATAGAATGTTCGAGGTGAAAGTTTACTATGTGATCGAGAAGAGCCCCTGGGCCCGGTTCCATAAAACCCGCACTTAAGTAGCTAGGTGACTTGCTAATCCGTTATGGGTACACTCACGGGTGTTGCATGGTAGCACTTAGCACTCAAGTAAATTTGTGTTTTCAGTATGTGATAACTTACGGGCTCAGTTAAGGGCACGTGTAACTTTTTTATAAGTGCTTTATTTATTAATGACCCACTCTTTTTTACTTTTTTGACCATCGGTGAGTGTAAAGAGAGTGTCTAGTCGTTTTGAACACTTTTAAGCCTCTGTTTAATGAATAGGGAAAGGTGGATTTTACCGAGATAAAGTTTTATATCAGCAGGAGAAAATGTTTCATCTTTAAAAAAAAAAAAAAAAAAAAAACAAGAAACTTCGATATAAAATATTTCTTGGAGGTTAACAAAGCGCGCAGACTTTTTTTTCACTTCTCAGTAAAAGGTCTCTTTAACTTCAGTAAAACAGTAAGGATACGGGACCTACATAGGTCCCCTAAATTTACGTGCTATTTTTCCCGTAAATGAAGTTTTATGTAAAACCGGCAATTTCCGTTCATAAACGACTTTTAAGTGATCACTTACGAAAAAAGTAAGTGCAGCCACTTGACTGAATTCTCTAAGTGGACCACTTAAGTGATTTAATACAAGTCACTTAACTTAAGAGTACACGTAAGACAGTATACACGTAACTGTTACAGGTGTTTCATGCAACCGGGCCCTGGGCACTTTTTCTTACAGAATTGCCTGCTTCTGATTGGCCAGAAAATAAATTTCTGAACCATCAGCAAAGCAGAGCAGCCGGGTGACTCTTTGCAGGTGTTTTCTTACACCACGTGGGTTTCCTCATCGATCGCCATAATTGCGTAGCGCGTTCAACGGGGAAAGTTTCAGAACAAAATGTTAACGAAGCCGGAAAAATAATGCCTTTGCGATTCTACCGCGCTTTTCAAAAACACGCGAACTCTGAGTTCAAAAGCCAACAGGTGTTTGCGTTTTTCGCTGCTGTCAATCATCTTAGAGGACCTCTTAGGAAACAAAACTTTACTTAAATGGGTTGAAAAGGTCATGGTTTGTGATCTGTGATTGGTGGATTTCGATCCGTTTTGTTTGTTTCTGTGTTTCAAGATCCCTTGCTTGTGATCGTAATTATGACTGACGGCCGCGGAAAACGCAATTGTGAAGACTATAGAGCGTATTCACATGACGCTACGGTGGCGATACTTTTTTAAAATCTTCTTTTGTTCCAATAAATTTGCACAGATTCTCGCCACGTGAGTGAATACGCTCTATAAGACGGCTTTTGAACTTTAGAGTTCACATGTTTGTGAAAAGCGCAGTAATAGCTCATTTTACAGTTGCCGGTGAAAACGAGGCTGGAGTTGACCTTGTTTTGATACAGCCCTTCCTGCTTTATTATGTAAATCATGTCTTTCTTGTGTTAACTAGTATTTTTTAAGCAAAATTTACATTAGAAAAGGATCGAGGTTTTTAGCAAAACAAGGTCAGCTTCAGCCTCACGTTCACTCAAAGGCTAGGACACTAAGCACACAACTGTAAACTGGCCTATACCAGTATGGGCATTAACTTGGTGTTCGGGACACAAATGACGTAAAACAGAAGAACCAAAAATCATGAAACAAGACGTTTTGCTAATTGTTAGTCTTTGTCGTTTTTAGCTGAGATTTAATAATAATAATATTAATAATATTGATAATAATAATAATGGCTTTATTCAGCATTTCCACTAGCTGGCTTTTCATTTATTTAAAACTTGTTTGCTGTAAACTAAAGTAGAAGGAGCTTTTTATGGAGAAAAAATTGAACTATCGTATTTATTCCAAAAACAGTAGAAATAATAGTATCGCAAATGATAATAATAATAAAAAAATAAATGAATATATACAGGATGTTTCAAAGGTTTGTACCGATTGTAAATTGTATTTTGCGCAAAGTATTTAATGCTTCTTTAGGCAAATGTAAACTGATTCAGGTAAGAAATTTATCTAAATAACCGTTCAAAGCAATTTCAAACTAAAATTTGAAGAAATTATAATTTTTTTGAAGTTTTGCGCCAAATGTGCACGTAGGCGAGATTTTTCCCGCCATATGTTTCTTGCCCATTTTGTAGGTTTTCTATTTTCGTCTTTTTTCCGTTTTCTTTAATTTTCTTCACTCTGTCACAAAATGAAGGCCTACACTGTTTGCCCTAAAGCTGAGGCATCTATTTTTTTTCGGTTCTCTGGCCATTCCGTCAAAGAAATTGTTATACTGTTGACTAAAGTCTGAATGATAAAAGTGAACAAGCGGTCGAAAATAAAGACTTAAGAATACAAACCAAGGAGTGTTTGGCCGTCTTTTTTAAATGTGTGAGAAATGTTATCCAAAAAGCTGTAAGTATATGCATAATAAATCTACACGACAGAAAGGTAAAAAAAAACTTCAACTTCCCAATATCAAAGTTTCGAGCATGACGGTCTGAAGATATATGACCAGCAAAGGTTGGAAAGCCTTGAAGAGAAAAAGGCGGCACACATGCAGACATAATGTCAGAAGGATTTGGAAACTTTATAGCAAAGGGCGACCGGCTAACAAACTCACGTGATGTGAAGCCTCTGGAGACCATCTGGATTATCGTTGACGAGTTAACATACAAAGAACCAGCCCCCAAATAACTCGACGAGCCAAGGCAGTGACTATACTTCGCCTGGAAAAGTGTGTCTTTAGACACACTTTGGGAGCTCGTTAATTTTATACCTCATCACTTAGAAAATGTCAGAAAACACAAAGAAAGACATTCTGGTTAGCGAAATTTCGGTTATTCAATGTTAAATAAATAATGAATAACATACTAAGTTTTACAAAAGGTATTTTTAATATTCAGTGAAATTTGAGCAAAGAAAAAATCGGAACAAACTTTTGAAACACCCTGTAAATTCATTAAGCAAGTAAAAACGGATCACAGAGTAATGTCTCCTGAGAAATTAAGTTAAGCAGGATCATCGATCGTAGAAAAAACGTAGTATTGTATGTAGATTTCTTAGGAAAGTGGCTAAATACAAAATTCCGTATGCCTACCAATAAAAGAAACTAAAATAGTAAAAGAGTGTATTCGTCATACCAACCATATGTTTAAAAGACAAAATTATCATTCAGATAAATTTCTGAAGAGGAATCCCAGCACCAACTTTAGAGAAAAAAAAAAAAAGACGGCTTTGCCTGTCGACTCCTGCCAGCCTTTAATTTCGATACTTTATTTGCTATAACATTGAGTAAATCCCCTTTGAATTTCTACATATGAGACTTTTTACTTTATTAAACTTTGAATGTTGTAGTTAATTTTTTTTTACCTCACGTAATTTTCATTTTTCTTATTGTTTCAACTTCATTAGCCTACATCAACATACCCAAAAGCAAAAGAAAACCAAAAATTACCTGAGATAAAAAAAAAAAAAATTATAATAATAACTACAACATATACACTGCACGGATTTAATTTCAACCGTGGTATTTGTGTGGTGATTACACTCTTCAAAGTACCTTTTATTACCTGACATTTAAAAGTTTTCACCTGTCAGATTACGAATGTTCCTTTTATGACATAATTCATATAAAGTGATTAAAAGCTCTTAGACTCAACTCGTGCGCATACTCGAAAACGCCATTCCAATACAATTCAACTTTCAGAAATCAAAGATCGAGATGAGGCTAGGCTTGCCTAGTCCTTGTTCTGCGTCTTCCCAGGCCTTCTCGGTCAATGCATTTCGGTGAAGTATCCAACGCTCAAAAACTTGCTCAGACCACGTGATTCAAAACGCATCGGCCCCGCGCAATAATAAGGCCTAGGGACTAGACAACGGATAGGCTTGGTCGCTTGGTTAACCAATATGGCTGTCGTTCATTGTTTTGGAGGGCCGTCCTACGTCTACTTCAAACAAGGTTTGTGATTGGCTGAGAAAACAATAGGGCTGGTGATATAACAATGCCCCTATCCCTGAAAACAATAGGTAGTGCAGGTTATAGGGACCAGTGAAATAAGAGGTTTGGATGGGGGCAGGTCAATCGCTTTTGGAAATAAGACAAATAAGTCCGCCGCGACGACATGTAAAAACACACTTTCAAAAACTACAAGCTCTCTGAGAATAGTGCGTTGAACTTTGGCTATTGCAAGCTCGAGCGCATATGTCAGTAAAAAAATAAAAAAAATAAATAAGTAAATAAATAAAACAAACAAACAAACAAACAAAAAAACTAGTATAGATATCGAATAGTTAAGAGGTAACCTATCCTAATGGACCTTTTCCACCAAATGTTGTTGTATATGCTTTTCAAGTTTGGGAAACGCACGTTGTAATAAAGAGCACTTTCTACACCAACTTTTTTTGTTTGTCATTCGCTTTGATGCCTCGAAAAAACCTCTGTGTTTCTTTAATATAATACTAGAAATACGTGTATCGCAGAACCTTGCGTGGCTACCAAGAAACCCGTAGAGGGTGGTTCCCCTGGTAATTTTTGGTTGGGGTGTGCAGCCCGGTTCTCCTACTCTTGGCCCTACAGTTTCAGACCAAAATATGTCATTTTCGACATTCGTTTGCAGACCTGCGTCCAACCCGGGACATTTGCGAAACGGCCCCCCTGGCCTTTAAAGTCCATCCCTTTTTCGGACAACATAGGCAGAAATTATTCTACCATTACTTAGATAAGAACGCCCACAAAAACACCCATTAAGCTAATGGCTTAATGACATTTTTGTGAAGGGCTAATTTCCTGGTTGTTTGTCTTATCTGCATCTGGGATGGAGATAGGGAAATAGTTAGAATTCCTTGCAGGCTCAAAACATGCAATCAATGCGTCAGTCTTTGACTTAATTTCTACGCACCGTGCTAAGGCAAGTACGCTACTTTGTTATTTCTTCGTAGCATGCGTAGCGCTTACGTGTAGTTTTCTCTCTCGATGTGTAGTTATGGCTGAACCTCGGGTTTTGATTTTGGGGCACTCCTTCATCAGGCGTTTGCATGAGTTGGTACGTCTGCCTACAAACGCTTTACGGGAGGATTTTGACATCACCACCCCTATGAACCTGCGCTGGCATGGAGTAGGGGGACGAACCGTGGCCAAAGTCATACGCTGCGATTTGAAGATAGTCCGACAATTTTCGCCTGACATTGTTATTCTACAGTTGGGTTCGAACGATATCAGTGATCGTTCAATCCGTTCTGCTCTAACTGTCGGTTCACAGTTAGAGGACCTAACGAAGCTATTACATGAACAATTCGGCGTAACCGTGGTTTGCGTGTGCCAAACTATACTAAGAGAGAACGCGCACTCAAACGTACGCATTCGCACGTTGACGGATTATTTACGCGTTATCCTACAGCCCCTTCCATTTGCATTTACTGGAGACACAGGGGATTTTGGAGGACAACTCAGTCATTCTTATTGCACGATGGAGTTCATCTGAACCAACGTGGACAGTTTAAACTTTATCGAAGTTTGAGGGGGGCTTTGATCCAATCACTCAAAGTGTTTAATGATTTACAAAGTTAGAGTCTTAGATCTGTACTATAGCTCATTATTTCCTCTTTATTGGACATACCGCCAAGTTAAATATTCTTTTTGCGTCGGTACTTGTTAGTGTAATTCGCCATTGTACTCACAACGTATTGTTTGTCCTTGAGCCTTGTTTGGCCGGTCACGGTCGATTTTATGCTTTGTCTCCAAATGAGTGGGCCGCCTGTGTTGCGTGCCATAGCACTCGGAGTCCCAAGCTATTTGTATGTATTTGAGGATACGAGCGTACGATCTAATGACAATTCTTAATTTTAATACCGCATTTATTTGACCTGTGCCAGTTATTGCGATACAACTACAGATTACGAGTTACAAGAGAACATTAATACGTTTGGATAAATTAACACTTTCTATTCTTTACAAGTATGCCTCCACGAAGTAAGCGTCCGAGACGTTCTGGCCCTTCTGCCTCTACAGTAAACAGCATGGAAACCAGTACCGCTAGCATGTCGAGCAGCTTGTCAAATAGTACCTCTAATCAACAAGACGACACGATGCAAGTACATGTTACTGCGCTGTCCAGTGCCCTTTCTCTGGCTGTCCAAAAGGCTGTCCAGGACGCGCTACGACCACCACCGTCAGTAACAACGTCGACCGTTGTGTCCGCCCAAGTGCCTACTACAGCCTCGATAGTCCAGGATTCTGTTGTGCAAGCGACGCAAGCTATTGCCGGGACTTCTGGAGGTAATATTGTATCACCTAACGTGCAGAGTATGCCAACCACACCCCTTTTTTCAAGCGTCGCCATCCCCCTTGGAAGTGCAGTTAGCGACAAAATAAAATCCAAAATTTGGGCTAACGAATTTGTACACCTTGGAGCACTGCTCCAAACCGCGCTTCCACAAGAGCGTTTTGCTCTTGGGCTTTCGGCTACAGGCAATGGCAATAAGCCGCAGATTACATTAGAGCCAGCTAGCTGGCCGACGAGATAATACACGTTTTGGATGACTTTTTGTTAATAGCCAAAAGTAAGCAGTCTTGCGAAAATCTACTGTCACGGTTCATTTCACTTTGTAACTACTTAGGCGTTCCCATTGCGCCCGAGAAAACCGTAGGACCCGAGACCGAATTGCCTTTTGTCGGGATTACTCTAGATTCTATTCGCATGGAAGCTCGATTGTCGGAGGACAAACTCGAGAAATGTCGCACGATGCTGCTGGATTTTTATAAGCGGCATAAAGTCACGCTACGCGAACTTCAGTCATTAATTGGCCTCTTAAATTATACATGTTCAGTGGTTTTGCCGGGTAGAGCCTTCTTACGGAGGCTAATCGATCTTACGAGAGGAATTCGAAGGCCCCATTTTAAAATCCGTTTAAACAAAGACGCCAAAAGTGATTTAATCGTTTGGCTATCGTTCTTGGAGCAATACAATGGTCGCACATTTTTTCTGGATGAAAGAATGTCCGCTTCACGATATGAAATTACTTCAGATGCAGCCGGTTCTAAAGGATACGGGGCTTTATTTTAAAACACATTGATTTTATGGTAGTTGGCCCGAGTCTTGGCAATCACTGAACATCACGGTATTAGAATTGTTTCCTATCGTAATTGCGTGACATATATGGGGGCATCAGTTGGCGGATAAGTGTGTGACGTTCGTGACCGATAACGCTGCCTTAGTGGACATAATCAATAAGCAGACGTCTAAACATAAGATAGTTATGATTCTCATCAGGGATATGGTGTTAACTACTCTTAAATTCAATACTTTCTTTACGGCCCGTCATCTTCCAGGGAAGCTTAACGAGCGCGCCGACTTAATCTCCCGTTTTCAGATAGAGCGGTTCAAGGCAATATCCCCTGGAATGGACGAATTCCCAACGCCAGTTCCCGAGAACCTTCAGCCCAGGAATTGGTCGCTCAGTTGAACGAACTTCTCAATTCTAGTCTAACAGCCGGATCTCAAAAAGCGTATCAGCGTGCGTGGACGTGTTATCGGCAGTTTCATGCTAGATTCTACAGTGCTCGCGAAACCCACCTAATCCCTGTGTCAATTGACGCCTTAGCCTTATTCATTTCGTACCTTAGCTCCAAAAAATTTGCCGTTGCTACTATTCACTCATATGTCTCGGCCATTGGCTATGTTCACCGTCTTAGGGGTATTGGTGACCCAACGAAATCCTTTTTGATACAAAAGCTGTTGACGGCAACTAGCCGAAATAGAGTTTCCGATATCCGACTGCCAATATCGCGTCCATTACTTCACCAGTTAGTAAGTTCGCTGAGTTCGACTCATTCCTCGGCGGCACAAAGGAAGCGATATGCTACAATGTTTACGACGGCCTTTTATGGTTTCTTTCGCATCGGAGAGCTAGCGGCCAGAAATGTGGATTCGGGCGGGGATGTTCTGCAATGTGACGATGTTTGTTTTATATCATCAAACGGGCGCATAAGTATGGCCAAGTTGACAATACGCAAATTCAAACACAACACAGCGAATAAAGCCTTTGAAATCCTAATCGCAAGAGAAAATTCTGTGTTAGTTTGCCCAGTCCAAACACTACTTGATTACTGTGGCATGAGAGGCGCTGCTAGTGGTCCTCTATTTTTTGAAAGTGATCTGCGCCCGGTCACCATTAGTCTGCTACACAGCCGTTTTTAGTGTCGTCACGCAACGCTCCTCCCCACTAACGGCTGCTGAAAACCGAACTACATTCCTTTCCCTTTGTGTTTGTGGTCTAACGAACAAACCAATCATGTACAAGAAATTTGACAATACGTGAGCCGCAGGGCGTTAGGAAGCGAGCACGCTTCTCAGTTTTCGACAAATCAATCAATCGTCGCTGAATTTAGACGGGCTCTGTGTTTTCAAGCAACGAAAAGGTTAATTTGCAAAAAAGTTTGTTTTAAGCGGTCAAGAAAGTTCCAAGTGAAAAGAAGGTTTGATAGGCCTAGAAAACTTTTACCAGGATCGGTTGATTCTTCATTTAACGTGCATATGTGCTGATATGTAGTGAAGAATTTAATGCACCGGATGTGCTCATTGTGTTCTGTGAAGACTAAACTCTCAAGAGTACTGAGTCAAAAAGCAATCTTATAAATTATCGATGAGCGATTTCCCGAAACTATACCTGGCAACTTTATGAGCACATCCATGTTGTGAATCGCAATTTGCTCGACTTTCTTGCTGCTGCTGCTTCAGCTTATCTCCTAAATTTTGAAAAGGACTCGACTACGACAACACTAATGTAGTTAATTGCTTGTTTTCACGCGACGATTTTGATTATTCTGTCGTTCACACATGGGGCAACGATAAAAGCAAAGCTGTGATTGGAGGAGTCACAGTACCGCCAAGGTGGCGCGAACACTTTCCAGAAAATGGGAACTGAATTATAATTGGGTAATCACGGGAAAGGAATGTAGTTCGGTTTTCAGCAGCCGTTAGTGGGGAGGAGCGTTGCGTGACGACACTAAAAACGGCTGTGTAGCAGACTAGGTCACCATCAGCTCGTTCAATACGGCATTAAAACGTTGCCTTGTTTTTTGTGGTTTAGACACGAGCCGTTACAAAGGCCATAGCTTCCGTATTGGAGCCGCAACTCACGCTTCCGAGCAAGGTTTTTCTGATTCCCAAATTCGCAGACTTGGTCGCTGGCAATCTGATGCGTTTAAATCGTACCTCCGTTCAGGTGCTTTGTCGGCTAATGCCCAAAACGATTTAAGCTGCTAATTTTGACGTCCCTGATCTAGTTCAGACAAGGGCTGCTATTTCATGGGCACGCGAATTTATCCTTTCTAGATACTCTAGAATAGTTCAGTCATGGGCTGCTATTCTTGCTAGATTAGGGCTATCATTCATTTGCTTAAGGCTTGTGTTAACTGTACACCGTATTAAGCCACACGTTGCAAGGCAAAGGTTTGTTCAGACATGGGCTGCGGACTAACTGTCTTGTTCACGGGTGGCTAAACTATCCGCGCTTGGATCTAAGTTTAACGTTACGATTTTACAAAGCATAGGTCTGTTCAGACATAGGCTGGAGGCCGCTGCTTTTCTATACGATAGTCCTATTTGTACATGTCGTTCAAGCATGGGCTGCGACGTCCTTTTGCATTTATTTGTCAGTAATCGCTTTTCGCGTGATCTGTTTGTTGGCAGGTGGGGTGGCCACAGGTTTGTGGCTTATGGCGGGTTTTTCCCCCACCTTTGATAATTGAGATATAACAAGTTACAGTTTCTGTATATTCAATGTTTATCATTTATTAAACCGTCACGCTGGTGGCATATTTACTCCAAATCCTGGTAGTTGTCATCTCTCTGCGCATCAAACTAGGCGCCAACATTCGAATTCGCATATTGCTCTTTCTTTCTTATTGATTTGGAATTAAAATGACAAATACGCTCACTTACCCGTAATTCCCTCGAAAACCATAATATATGGGCAAAGTTTAAACATGTTTTCAGATCGAAACGGAGCAAAAAGCATACCCTTTGGGGTAGCATCAGCCTATATAAGGGAGGACCCGCGCCTCCTCGGGCCAAGAAACCCCTGATGATTGAACGTTTGCTTACCCCCCTCTTCCCCCCAAAAGTAATGAAAAATAAAAACAATAATAATAATAACAGCAAATCCTTGGTTACAGGAGTTATAAAGTGTGGCTCACATATGCAAGCATGGAGTAGTCTACAAGGCATGGGATGGTTATATCGTCATCATTGGTTCAGCCGGGTAAAAAAGACCGACGCGAGACCCTTTAAATCTCTTAACTTCGTTGTATCCGTTCAAAAGAACGGAACAAACCACGACAATCAAGAAAAAATACCTCTAACAGCCAGGGCCAAGTATTTGCATCTGCTTATGTTTTGTTGTGTAAATGTACTTGAATTGAATAGTTGAAAAATACTTTTCTTTGGCCGTTAAGCGGGGGGTGTACTCTCTTATAATAGACAAGTTTCGTATTCCCCGACGGCCCTGGGGCAAGCACGATTGCGGGGCTAATGTGGGTCAACTTCTTTGCAAAAACAAAAACAAACATACTAGGTAATTTGCCGCTGATTCGCTGGAAAACGATACAAATCTTTAAAACAGTAAGATTTTAAAGCTTAAACTTTGTCAGTAAGGCAAAGGGATATCTGTAACGTGTTGTAAACAACAAAATTGTGGGAATAGCTGATCGTACTTAACAGAAGAAAGAAAAAAGCGACGAAGCCAAAACAAGAGTAAACTCTTTAAGCTTGAAAAGGGTAAAGTTTGTTAAAATGACAATATTTTCTTCCCTTTAATTATCTTACTTCTTACTATTCTTTTTTACTCTTGTTTTTATCTGTAAAATGGAGTTTAAACTGCTCAGTACATAGTCTGTATGAAATTCTGTGTTGGGTTCTTGTCGACCGAAATACGCATACGTTTTTCTCCATGTGACTGAATATTTTGATAAATAATGTAAGCCAGAAGTACATATTATATGCTTCTGTGTAAAATAATTGTAAGTTTATGTTTAAATAAACTTATACTTTTAGTCATCTTCGTTAAAAGCGATTTAACGTCCTCACCGTGCAAGGAATTAATGCAGAACGTCTGCCCCGTCGGTTTATTTTTTTTCAAAGGCACAAGATTTTGCCTTCACTCCTTTAGAAAATAAGTCAACTAAATATAAGGTTTCAGTTTAACTTGCAGGCTTTCGCAAGCACGTCCACTCCAACGAAAGGAAGGCTGAAAGAATTTTTAACCATCACAGAAATAACATTAAAATGACTTCAGGCTATTACCTTCAGTGTTTAAGGAATTTGAAACCATCTTCGCGTTTTTATTGAACACTATTTCGGTCGATTTCTGCAGTTTAGGCTCAGGCCCAGAGGAGAGAACAGGAAAATAGAAAGAGGAAGGCTGCAGCTAAATCTCCAGCAGAAACGTTATTGATTTTTTATTTATTGATTTATTTTTTTATTTTATTTATTCCTCCAATTCCTAGCTGATACATAGTTATGTAAATATAACTGAGAAAAATAATATAGAGGGTTTGAATCTCGCTCTGACCTTTAGCTAGTAACAGATAAAGATTTACAAAGGAAATAAACGCGTAAAATAGAAATTACAACACTTAAATTGAATTACATTGTATATTGGAAGGAGAGGAGAGGGGCACATCTAGATAAACTAATATTGTGCCCCTTAAAGTTATGTATAACAAAGGACTTAAGATTATTTATAAAAAAGTAAAGGAAAAATGACAAAATAGCTCAGAAAGTTGTAAAAGGGACATTGATTCATTAGTATTGAGCCAGGTACCAGCGTAAAAGTGCTTTTTTAAACATTTTTTTAGATGGTTTGTCTCTAATGGATTGCGGAATATCGTTCCAAAAGAAACTTCCAATAATGCTGGGGCAAAATCTCCTAAGATTAGTTCGAAATATAGGTATTGCAACTTGATTGGATGATGCACTGCGGGTACTGTAATTATGTAGTTCAGATACTAATGAAACAGGTATATTAAGAAACTTTTCATGGTGGAAATAATCATAAAAAAGCAT
>NC_133207.1:7688582-7763582 GCF_958299795.1 Porites lutea | reverse complement strand
GTCCAAAGAATATCCCTTTAATCAGAGAAATTTCCCGGAATTTTTCACAAGCGGTGGCCGGTGGGATGGAAGAAAATAAATGAATCCAGCCTCGACGTCGACGAAAAGCACGTTGAAGGTTCACGTTTTGAGCCAATCCGCGTTAGATCGAGAATGGCATATCGGTGAATGGCGGCAGCATGGCGAATTGTTGGTGAGCGTGAAAGTGAATTGAAGCTATCATAACCACTTAACTTCCGAGTTAATTCATAGTGATGGATGCGAAAAGTTATCTGAATGTCAATGACTTACGGAAAATTTGGAAGGAAGAATTTTTGCCTAGTACTAAGTGTGATTTGAAAGGCGAACTCGAAGCACCCAGAACAAGAATTAAGACCTTGACAGCACGTGTTGACGGGATAGAGAAATCTCAGTCCTTTATATCGGAAAAGTACGAGTCTGTTCTAAAAACGCTCAAGTCGTTGAACCAAACGACAAACAACATGCTGGGGAAAAAGGATGCTGAGCTGACAAAGATCGCCGACAGCTTGGCCGAGCGAGCTAACCGTGTGGAACAGGCAGTCTGCAGAATTGATTGTGCAATCGACGAAGTCCAACAATACTCTCGAAGAGACTGTCTGGAAATAACGGGCATTCCAATACTGCCGGAGGAAAGACCAAAGCAGCTTATGAAAGAGATTGGTGCTTTAATCGATGTAAATGTTGATGATGTTCATTTAGCAGCAGCTCACCGGCTTCCGGACACCAAGAATGTGAAGCATCGGTTGATTGTTAAGTTCGTACACAGAGATAAAAGTATTATAGAGATTAGATAGATTATAGATTATTATTAGATAGATTGATAGCTAATAAAATAACTGACCTGATTAAATCAATTCCAAATAAACATGCACCAATTAGGCAATTGTCCCAAAAGAAACAGAAATTGTGTACTAAGCCGTGGATAGCTAATGGTATTCTCAAATCAATCAAAACTAAGCATAAATTATACAAAACACACTTTCTTTCTAACAATCCAATTAAGGTGACGGAATATCAAAAAGTATGCTAACAAATTGAATTGGCTTAAGAACATTTGCAAAAATACTTACTTCTCACAACACTTTGACCTATGTAAAAGCAACCTGAAAGCATCTTGGAAATTGATTGGTATGAAAGTTAAGCGCAACTCAAAGGGACAATCCCCCATCTCGAAAATTAAACGTATAACAATAGAGCTTGCACTGATAAGGCTGAGATCGCTGATCAATTTAATAAACATTTTGTCAATGTGGGTCAAAACCTGGCCAAAAGAATTGAACATTGTGATGGAAGTCCGACCCAATTCATAAGATCGACTCCAGTAGCTAGCTTTGTTATGTCCAGTGTCACTGAAACCCAAGTATGTTCACTTTTTAAACGTTTAAATGATCATAAGTCATCCTTAGATATTCCTAATAAATTAAAATAGCTGCCCAGCCATGCCAGAAATTGTCAATACCTTTAACATATATATTATAACCAGTCTATTGAAACTGGAATTGTTCCTGATATTTTAAGTCTCACAAATTTCCCCAGTGTGTAAGGGTGGTGATGCTACAGACCCTAGCAACTATCGACCCAGCGCAACTCTCTCAGCTTTTAGTAAAGTGCTCGAGCGTCTAGTCTGATATATAGATTTAGCCAGGGCTAAAAGCGAAGCTCCTATTAACTCGAATTTATAATTTAAATCAAACAATAAACTTGTATTCCACAAATCAGTTAACTTTAAAGCACATTCATGTGACTTTTGAGGGAAAGGCTAAGTGACTTTAGGGAAAAATAATTTGCAAACAGTCCATCTAAGAGTGAACTTAATCTTACATCGAGTTGATAGCCTGATATGTGCACCAAAAAAATAGCAATCATCTTCGATCACATTTAAGAGCCATAATAACTCCTGATCACAGTAGATTAGGCCTGCAAAACAAATCAGGCCGAATTTTGTGCGTTCGACAAGTTTTAAAGCTTTACAAAATCTTACAAGACGTGTAAACCAACCTTTCATACTTTTTATACATAACATCTGAGGTGAAACAGTACCATGAGGCGCTGTTTTTATCATACAGACCTCGGACAGAATGCAGTATTTCACAATTTTGGAATACAAATTGCATTCATTCAATATTCAGGACGATCGAAGCACGCGTGGGCTTTTAGCGAAACCGTTAAAAAAAATTTCCAAAATCACCTATACGGCTAGCCGGTTCTCACTTTTGACAAGCGCCAAAGTCGACTGTTTAAATAAAGATTAATACAGTTATGCGCTTCAACATAATATTATGTTTATTTTTTATTTAATGGTTTTATAACGCACGACATTTTGACTACTCCTGCAAGCGATGTTCATGAGCGACTGAAAACAAACGCCACAGCGATGAAAATTGAAAAAGAGACTACTAACAATCAATAAAAGGAAAATAATTCGCTGAAACATATACAGAGACAACAATTTTCATTCACGAAGACAAGTATTAAAGTGTCTCTGAAAATCCTTGTTTATGTTTTTTAAAAGCCGACTTCCCGGTATTTGTTTTAAGCCGACTTCCCCGTGTTCACTTAAAGCTTTCTTTTACAGCCAAAATTATAACTAAATATTCTTTGGAACGTTTTCTATCTATTTGCGGTGAGAAAATGTCTGAAGGCTTTTTAAGGTTCTATAAGCTTATGATCAATCTGATACTCGGTCAGATCAATGTCTCAAATCTTACAAACGTGCATAAACCAAATAGCCGCATAAACTACGTTTGACTTCATTAAATTAGATATAAAAACAAACATCAAACACAATAATTACTCAGGCTTACCATTCGAGGTGCACTGAAAACTATCAAGTAAGGCCAGAATCGTTTCAGACTTTTCAACCGTCTTACGCATCAAGCAAGGTGAAAAA
This sequence comes from Porites lutea, assembly GCF_958299795.1. Lineage (NCBI taxonomy): Eukaryota > Metazoa > Cnidaria > Anthozoa > Scleractinia > Poritidae > Porites > Porites lutea. The sequence goes on along the minus strand of NC_133207.1, from coordinate 7,760,671 downwards.
CGAAAACGATGCCATCCGAAATTGGATTTCCGACTTTGCCAAACCACGTATTTCTCAACCAAAAACCCAATAAACAAACCAGCCATGAATAACAGAAGACTCTTGATAACAGCTGAATTTCACGTTGTGCATTTAGTGGAAAAAGACAGTTAAAAACATCACAAGTTGACACAAAACTCTGTCTGTTTCAGCTGTCAAAGTAAACAAGATTTAAGATGCTGCATAAATTTTCCGCAAGAACCCACCTGTCAAATTTTGACCAATCAGAGTATAAAAATTGGACGTAGAGCATGACCAACGCGTGACCTTGGTGAGAAAAGTTAAAAGCAACTGGCATGTCGTACCTGCCTGTAGAAACTGGCTGAATTTAAGCTTCCGAGGTCAGTTTGAAATCAAAATTTTAATTGTGCGGCACATATAAAACACAACATATTTCATATGAATTAAAAAATATTAAACTTGAGCCTGCAGTCATTTGAAAACTAGTAACTTGTCAGCGGATAACTTCAAAAAGACCTCGATGGGTCGACATCTGAGCTCACGATATGGTCAGGTGCTTCTGGTCAGCGGATACCCTGTTTTGACAGCTGTCAATTGAAGACAACATTGATGTGCAATATGTGTGTAATATCAGTCTTCATGTGCTCCCAAACTAGCTAGAAAGTGTGAGATTGAACATTGGTTGCCCTGTGGTGCGGACGGACGGGCGGGCGGTGTACCGTCACGTGATTACCAAATTTTCTGGGATGGGTAGATTTACTTATCCATGGTGCTCCGCAGGCGCGCTTCGCGCGCAAGAGTTCAGCTATTTATTTACCAATTATTCCACGAGCCGCGTTGGATATGAGATGATAGATAGCCAACGAGGCGCGTAGCGCCGAGTTAGCTATAATCATCCCATATCCAACAAGCGCAAGTGTAATAATTGTTTTATTAAAAACGCCCACAAAATCTTGTTGAATCTCCCCGACTTTAATAATTTTGTTAGAACAAACCGGAAAAGACAAGGGACTTCCGCTATTCACATGTCACACGTCTATCAAAACTGTCAACGCGCGAACGAACTCGCCTGGACTGCATGAATGAAAAATCAAAACATTGTAGCGATGAATATTAGTTTTTTAAAAACTCATCGGGATTCTAGGATTTTACACAGCAGGACAGCTAAAAAAACCTGGCAGATAATGTGAAGGAAATGAATTTTTAAGTGACAGCCGTCGAAATTACCGTGAATTTGGATTTTCGGTGCAGATACAAAAGCAAGAACAACGGAGAAAAACTATTACCTCGGTCGCTTGTTATGAAGTTGTTTGAAGCCACAAGCTGGTTTTGCTGAACGAGAAAAGGAGCTATACTGCCGCCTCGATTGCTCTAGTAAATGGCTGCATAGACTGTATTTGCAGCTGGTTACTTGTGATTTATATTCTTGATGTCGGATAAACAAGCCGCAGTTATCTATCGGCGAGTGACTCGATCGGCAAATGGCTTCGCGATCATGAAGAAACGGCACTTGTCTTCTTTCGTAGCTGGTCAAGGTACTTTTAGTTCCATGTGTTTTCATGTGTTTTTTGACAAACTTTCAAACAAGCTTTTGTGGCTTTTTTGCTTGTTTTTGTCTTTTTTCTTACGATGAAATTGCATTTCTAGTATTCTAAGAAATGAATTAACACGATTTGCTTCGGGCGCCGTTCTATCCTTCGTGAAAAAAAATCTCAGCTAGCTTCCAATTTTAAACTGACGCGTACACCGACCATATATGGAGAGCATTGTATAATAGCTTATATACCATAACGGCTAAGCCAATCAAGATGCTAGAATTGCATTATCCAATGATTCAGTTTTTAATAAAATCAATTACATTCGTTCATAGACAAACATCAAATCTTGTACAAATATCAGGATATTCCACTGAACAAGCTATTCTTGAAATTACTGACAATCTGAAGCTAGCTACTGACAAAGGTCAAATAACATGTGGTTTATTTCTCGACCTACCAATAAATAATAATATAATAATTTAATTCTTATATTGCGCGCTTTCCATGAAATGATCAAGCGCGCATTACATGATTTCTATCTATAATAATTTAATACAGGGTATCTAACTACTAATTATTTAAAATATACTATGATAAAATTAAAATATACAACATATGTTAATATATTAGTAATAATTATATAGCAGTCAGTTAATCCAGTATTGTCAGCACGGCTATTATTCTTTAATTTCTCAGAACTGTCCAATTTGGGATTTAATTTGGGCAGTTTTCAATATGGAGTTTGAGTTAAAATGCAGAAACTGTCCTATTTGGGAAAAAATAGGACAGTTTGTTTCAGCCAATGAAATCCGAGAAAAAAAAATAGATTGTGAAAATAACCAATCAGCAGTTAGCAAACGTCAGCACTGAAAGCAGGACAGGTCGCCATTGTTGTTGACAACATGGAGGAATTCAGTGAAGAAAATTTGCCAAATTTTTCCATCTTTAGCAGTTCTAACACAAATGAGAGATTTCCATGGTTGCAGGAAGAGGAAATTAATACTCTTAGAAGCAGACACGAAAACTCAAACACCGCCAAGAGCACAAAAACGTGGTTGAACGCTTTCATCGAGTGGAAACTCCAGCGTAATAGCCTGCGTAGCTGGCGGTATTGTGTAGTAGTCGAGTGAGATTTGGCGGCGGAGCCGTTGTAATATAGTCGAGTGAGATTTGACGGCGGAGCCGCGAGAAATACCGCCTGCCAGAGAACCTTGATTTTCCGAATGCCGCCCACTTTTGTCACGTTAGCTGATCCCAGTTAAATCAGCCAATCAAAGAGAAACCTGCAATTTGAAACTTCCGATTATTTTCGCGCGAGACGGTTTAGAAATAAGCGTTGACAGGCTAAACACGACTCCTAAGCTCGTAACAATGTGAAACGTGACCTTGTGAGTTCGCTTGAACAGAGGTTTTTTTAATTTTCTCGGCTCTCGCTCGAAGGTTACTAGCACTACACAGTGCATGTATCATTCTAAACTTTGACTGAGTAAATCTTCATCCTTTGCAACACTAGGCTTAACATTAAAAGGTCATGAAGCTGGTTTGTTACATGCATACTGAGTAACCATTTCCGGTGGTTTATTCTTCTGTAGGTGTTCCTGATAGGATTTCATCTCAGATGCAGTCGTAAAGTGTTTTAATTTTCTTTGACCTTTGTTTTTTACGGCTAAATTAAGACAATTCCAGGGCTGTGAAGTTTAAAGACGCCATTTCGGCAATTTGGTCATCAATTATGCTCTTTTTAAAGCGGAAATCACAATCACTTTACATGTACGTCTTCTCCACTTTGCCATCTGCTCCCTAAATTGGGAAATATAGGCGAAGGCTCATCTAACATGATTGACATATGTATGGCCCTCGACCAATTCGTTTCCCCGCACACTGGTGTGCGGACTATTCAAAATACCGGGGTTTTCTGGCAGGCGGTATTTCAAACGCCTCGTCCCTACTCCCTTTTTTTTGGAACACGGCTCCGCCGCCAAAACTTTAATCTCGAACCCACACAATACCGCCAGCTACGCAGGCTACCAGCGTAACGAAGAGAGACGTTTAGAAGACATCCCTCCAGAAGAGCTAGATGCAATTCTCTGCCGCTTCTTTTCCGAAATTTGAAAAAAAGACGGCGGCGAATATGAACCAGAAAGTCTGGCAGTGATGCAGAGCGCGTTGGACCGCCATTTCAAAAACGGGGGCAAAAAACACAGCATCTTGCGAGACCGCGAATTTCATAAGTCAAGGCAACAACTTGGACGAAAGCAAGACAATTGAAAGTGAAGGGTTACAGAAAGCGAAAAAATGCATCTCACGCTTTGAATGAAAAAGACGAAAAATTCCTCTGGCAGTCAGGTCAGCTCGGTAAACATTCTGCTCAAGCTCTGGTCAATGTAAGCTTTAAAAATGTCACTGAACACTTTGGCCTCCGAGGGAGACAAGAGCACTATTCAATGATGGTGGAAGATTTCAGCATCATATCCACTCCTGACAACGTTGTCAAATACATAACTTTTAAAGAAGGTCCTACAAAAACGAGGCAAGGAGGTCTCCGGATCGCCCACAGAACTGTACAACCCAAAATGTTTTCGACTAGCGGCGAAAGATGCCCTGTAATGCTTTTGGAAGAAATGCTGTCTACACGACCACCAGAAATGAGAGACAGTGAGCCATTCTACTTGACAACTATTTCAAAACCCACGGGTCAAGTATGGTTTAACATGCAACGAATGGGTGAACACAAAATTGGACAGCTTATGAAAGACATGGCTGTCAAGTCTGGTTTAACTGCTGCCACTGGTAATAAAATTACCAATCATTCGAGCAGAAAAACTTGTGTGCAAAAGCTAAAGAATGCTGTTGTCCCGAGTGACAAGATTATTGATGTTACCGGACACCGTAATATTCGCATCCCTAATTCATATGAAGGAGATGACGAGAATCAGGCAAGGGAACTGTGAAATATAATCAGTGGATGCAAGCAGACAAGTGATATTCAACAACAACCTGCTAACAGCAGCCCCAATAAGGATGGACTACCCCTTCAAGCCAGTTCTTCCAGCAACAGTTTCAGTACCATCAACAACTTTACAGGTACAGTGAATTTCTATGGTGCATTTCCTTGCTTTCCAGGTCTCTCTAATATGCCAGTGCCAACTCACCAAAGCACAGAGCCACGACGTACATGGAGAAGGATCAGAGCTTCTTTACTCTCAGACTCAGATGAGGACCAGCTATTGCTGACTGTACAAAAACTTTAAATTTACACCTTTCTTGTATTCATTGTAGTTTTGCACTTTTTTAATGTGTGCGTGTTTTGTGCAGACTAAAATAATTAATTTTATTTTTTCTGCTTTTTTTAATTGCATTCTTTTCTTAATTTTTTTCCATCTTTATTGTGTGTGTTATTTCTTTACACACTTTTATTTCTTGATATTGAAAACTTGATAGTTTCAAAATAATGAAATTCTAAATTTTTTGACCTTAAAGTTTTACAGTATTGTTATACTTATTATATTTATCAAATTCTATTGTGATAATGAAATTCATTTCTATTTGGACTACAGCATGTATTTAAAAATGAATTAAAATAAAAAAAAAAATTATCAAGATTTCAGTCTGTTTTTTATCAGAGACAGTTCCCGTAGTTTTCCTTGCGAAGCTGTATTTCCTCACTAGCTATATAATTAATAAGTAAGAGGACTACATGCTTGTCCAATTTGGAAATAATTGGATTCAAAAAATTCCTCTTACAGCCCAATTGGACTCGGCCTACGGCCTCGTCCAATTTTGGCTGTCCTCGGAATTTTTTTCATCCAATTATTTCCAAATTGGACAGCATGTAGTCCTATTACATATACTTATCGTGATAAAAATTAAAAATTAATAAATTAATAAAAAGCTTCCCTAAAGAGGTGCGTTTTCAGATGGCACTTAAAAATCCCTAGATCTGTAATAGAACGAATCTCACGCGGTAATACATTCCAAAGTGCCGGAGCTGCGACCTAGAATGATCTGTCTCCTAATGTAACCCTAGTTCTATAAGTTGGCGTTGCAAGCAACAAACCATCCGAGGAGGATCTTAAATTATAATTTCCTGATCTTTTAATTGACACAAGTTCTCTTAAATACGTTAGCGCGAATCCATGGATGGCCTTAAAAACAAATAGTAGAATCTTAAAACTAATGCGTTGCCTAACCGGTAGCCAGTGCAGCTAGTACAGCAACGGCGTTATGCGACAGTAGCGTGGCGCTTAAGCTTGTATGTTTTGTTTTCGCAATACAAGTCATGTGATATGAGGCTCTAGAGAAATAGTTTCTTTCAAATTTTGTCTTATTCACGTGCATATCTACACATAATTTATGGCACGACAAACGGTCAACTGAAGTTCCACTGGGACCTCTAAAGGGAAAACGAAACATACCAGCTAAAGAGGTTTATTCTATTAAAGCTGTCTGTCGATAATGTTTTTGGACTTAACTCGTGCGTATGCTCAAGAAAGCCATTTTGATGCCCCTCAACTTCCAAAAATGTGAAACGAGAACAGATTGAAATTCAAGATAGAAAGAGTCAGTTTAACTCTTCATTGTTTTGTTATTCCAAAACAATGAAGAGTTCAACTGACTTTTTATCTTGAATTTCAATTTGTTCTCGTTTCACATTTCTGAAAGTTGAGGTGCATTACGAGCGACAAGGTCGATTTTCGTTAACGCACCAGGGATCCTTAATTTCCATGGAGATACATGTACCCACAAACTGGACTCAATTAACTCCAAGGCGTTTAGCCTGCGTTAGTCCAGTCAATCTAGGTATTTTCTAGGCTCGACATCAAACTAATTGCAACAGAATTGTTTTCAACGTCATTTAACTAAGGGTGGCCTATCTAGCAACATACTAAAAATCCCCCAAAATCCGTTCGGCAGAACATGTCAAAATTAAGCGTTAAACATTTTGAGCTTTTAACACAGGGCACCCATGTTAGTTGAAATTATACGGTTAAACAACAAATGCACAAAATGTGTTTGTTACTTTTATGGAAAAATAAAACAAGAAAGAATAACTGCTAGCTAATTTTCGCTGATAAAACGAAGTGTTTCTTTTTTCAAAAGGGATAAATACTAAACACCGTTGGCTTTTGCACAGGAAGCCCATGTTCCACTCAGGGAACCCCAAAACAACGGGAGGCTTTCAGAGTAATAGAATGAACTGTTGGCTGTAAAACTACAACAAATTTAGTCGAAGGCTTTAAATCTGAAAAATGAAAGCCGTTAATCATTAGCTTTTAAAAGATATCTTTTTTATTAGATTTCTGTTAGCCGCAAGGGTAAGAAAATATATATCAGAGTTGGATTTTTGAATAACGTTACAGCCAAAATAGAGCTCTCACCTCAAACCGTTTTTTCTTTCAACAACTATCTCCAAAGAAGTCAACATAAAAACTGAGAGTGCAGCCATTGTTCTTCTTTCTTCTCCTCGTTTCTTTCTCCTCGCTCTTTCTAGTTTTCCTTTCCTCCCTTGTTCTTTTCTAGGAGGATTTTGGGGCTCATTTTCCCTTCGGCTTTTGTGTTTTTCTCAGTGAAAAGACTGCAATTTTCGTCCGGTACGTTTTCAAAAATCCAGCAAGATAATGCTTTGGCTTTTACGGTTATCTATACACTAATATTTGTTAACGTACCAGCATCCACAAATACACAATTCATTTTCTTCTTGTTAAAAGTGAATTGGAGAGGAGGGGAGGATAGTTTTACTAATTCTTTACGGCGCACAACAATGCAGAGTTTTTGAACAGGTTAAGCTCCAGTGCCTATGAATTTGATGAGAGGGAAATGCCTTTTCATTAACGGAAAAGCGTTGTTACCTTCGCAAAGGTTAACGGAACATTCATGGTATAAGAACTTTGGTTCTAGCAAACGTTTGTTTCAAGAAAACGAAATAGTATAATAGGGAACCTGGTTTTTAAGGGAAAGATTAATTCTGGGTAGCCAAAACAATGCGTATAAAAATATCTTGTAAGACTCTCTGGAGTAATGGAAATTCCCCACGCAGAGTGTAATTCACGCAACTCAGTCAGAAGGTCAACTTGCAATAAGTTGAAGTGTTACACAACGCTCATCCGAAGAGAAACATGGGTTCCGCAAAAAGAGTCGAGGTCACACATCAGAAGCAAAGTCAGGCAAGCCCATTAATGTCGTACATATGTCCAGTACTTTCGTGCCTTCATTGACCACTGCAATTATTTTCAGATGTTTAGGATCCCATGATTGTTATAGAAAAAAAGGGGTCTTCATTTGCCAATGGACGAAAAAAAAAACTGGTCGAGGTTCAGGGTTGCCAGTTCTCACAAAAGAAATGCAAGGAGGGAATATAAATGCCTTTAGACCACAGAGCAATTAATCTTATTCATCTTACCAAGAAATGAAGAGCTGCAGCAGAAAATACAAATGAAACACACAGATACACTAAACTAAATCTGAGCCTCGCTACAAGAAGAAGATAAAAAAAGAACAATCACACTGCGTTGGTTTTCTGGATTTCCTTTAGAACAGATTCGGCCAGGTGTAATGAAAATCGCAGAGCGTTATGATCCAGCAAAACGCAAATAGACAGAGTCCTTAGCAGAATATTTATTTACTCACATTGTAAAGTACGGAGTCATAATCCTAAAGGAGGTTGCGCATGTCGTGAGAAAAAGAAAAGAATCCCTGATTTCGATCACACATATTGTGTCCAAGGTTTGAACATAACTACCTCACAAAAATCGATTACAGAAAGTTATCGTCCGGCCTGATCTGAGATCAGGCCCAATTTGAGCGGTTTTCATACATTCTCTCTAACGGCTACCGCTGAAATCAATCAATGATCTATTTGTTACTTACGTTAACTAAGACCAGGTAACCTAATCCACCTTTCTCATGTTTTTACTGTCTCCATTTGATATTTATAGCAACACAAAATAGCTACAGTTAAAATATTCACATTCCCTGTTCATTAACGTGCAAACAGAGATGTCAATGAAGTATGTTTTGGTGATACAATGTCCTTGGCCTCGAACAGAATGGAGCTGCACATGTTAGTGCTTTTAGCCTTCGTTGGTTATTTAAACAAATAAGAACGAGGTGCACTTACTCGCTCCATTAAGAGTTTGCCTGCGACAATCGCAGGATGTTGTTACGGCAACGCAAATTTAAAACTACAGTTGCCACCAGTAACTTTGAAACCGCGGAAATTTCGTATTTTTATTAATTAGCAGTTTTCGTCAAAAATAGCCAAATTTCCGGCTCCATTTTAATGTTATTTTTTTAAGCTCAGCTATCTTTTACCAGGAAATCGACCCCGTACTACAATAGTTTTAACAGTCTTAACAGTTGACCACTTTCCGCAAAAACCAATTACTGAAAGGATTTAACTTAAGAAAAATGACGTAATAAACAAAATGATTACCTAAAAGTATAAAATCCTTGGTCTTTAAATAAATTCTCAAGGCTACCTTAATAACGAAATGTTTGGCGATCAGTCTAGAGAGAATTTGTATCGCGAATATTGCGGTTTTTAAAAATGGTTAATCCTTATAATTAAGAACCAAATAAACGTTTGTGCAAATCCTGACATGTAGGCGCAGTAGTAAAGGCACCTGACCACATAACCTAGCCGTTCCATGTAAGGCAGTCCGAAGTCCGGGAGATTCTTGCTTGTTGAATCCGGACTCTTAAAAAATTTCGCTTGGAAATTTGGAATCCTGGGCTTTGGAATCCGGAATACCGCTCGAGAAACCTGGAATCTCACTAATGATTGGAATCCAGAATCGAAGTTCCCCTCCCAAAAAATGGAATTTAGTACCTGGAATTCGGAATCCATGGCGTGGAATCCAGAATCCACGAACTGTCTTGGATTTCCTAGCCTGCGTCACAGACGTAATTTAACCCCGTTTAGTAAAGTTTGCGAGGCATCGCCGAAATCTTTGTTCTGGGCCCCCAACGGAATACCGGAAATTACCGGAAATGCGTTTCGAATTTGCTTTCAACATGATTGGCAAATACACAATGGCTTCTTTTTAACGGGCCAATCATGGCGCGTATTCAAATCCTGGTGCACAGGTGGAGGCCTACTAGCTAGAACTGTTCCGCAGATGGACTTAACCAAAGTTTAGTTTCGACTGTGGCGCAGGCAAGGATTCCCTACCCTTACATGGAACGATCCTAGCCTGTCTAACAGGCGGTAATTTTGGTATGTTTTTCGTTGAGTTTCGTAAAGAAAGAGCTCAAACGCGAAAATGAAGGGGGCCAGAGGGCAAAAAGAACATCGTTTTTCTTGTGTGGCTTCTTTTTTTCTTTCGTGCTGCGTAAGTCTCTTTCATTACGAACCACAAAGGGAAAAAAACACCGAAAAACCGCATATTACGCAGTTTACCACAGTACCTTAATGGTAAAAAGTAATTACTTTGCTTTTCGCTAGTTTCCGTATTTATTCGATTGAGCGTCCAGCCTCGAATAAGGACCCTTATTAGTTTTGTAACTAACATAACTAATTAATTGATCTTAGTGACAATGAAATTCAAAGTTACTCCTACTGAGAGACTTCCCCGAGGACCGAGTTTTCTAGTGTTTTCTAGCAAGTGTTTTAAAGAACCTTTCGATGAACCGTAAAAATTCTGCCTTGGCACGTCTTCACGTTTGGTTGTTATTTTTATTTATTTGTTTATATTTTATTTTCTTCTATTTTATTATTATTTTGTGGCAAAATATACTTTCTTTTTGCTGAAAATTTAAAAAGCACCCAGCCTGGAAGAAGCGCTCACTCTCCGTCAGGGCCAAAAATTCAATAAGCGCTCAGGCCCCTTGATCGAATCAACACGGTAAGTTGGGAAATGAAGTTTGAGCGTCTTGTCTCAAAAGTCTCAGTTAATTTCTTGAATTATCTACATTGACTAACCTTTCCAAACTTAAATCGTTGGATATCATTTGAAATTTTACCGAGAAAAATCCATCGGGCTTATGTATGATGGACAACACAAAAATGGGCTAGGAGAAGGGGTGACCTTAACCAGGACTCACGCTAACGGATGTAAATATGCCTTCCTTTGTGCAGTCCATGTGTGACCGTTCTCCCTGTAAGAACTCTGGCAAATGCATTCCCTTGTACCAGAAAAATGGATATAAGTGTATCTGCATGAAAGGATTCACGGGACGAAACTGCGAAACGGGTAAGAAATGCTTAGAATACTTTTTGTTGTTTTCGTTGTTTTGCTGTCTGTACTACATATCGTTGATATCAATGAATTGCTGTATTGCACACACTGATAAAAAAAACATATCTCCTTCATATATAAACGAGTATAAGAGCATTCCCTGTTTAAACAACGGAAAGTGCAACGACCAAATCAATGCATTCAACTGCAGTCAGCTGTGCAGTTGCCCGCCAGGATTTGCCGGGAATCGGTTTGAGATTGGTTAGAACAGTCTTTCAGCTTGCCTATCCTGTATTATAAACAGGCGCCCTTGTTTTGATGTGTCTTTTGATATTATTCTGTTACAGACATAAACGAGTGTAGGAGCAACCCTTGTTTTAACAACGGAACATGCAACGACCAAATCAACGGATTCAACTGCAGTTGTCCAGCTGGATTTGCTGGGAAACGATGTGAAATAGGTCTGGAAAAAGAGTGGTAAATGATAGAACTGACAAATATTTTTTGTGGATATACTGTATAATGTCTAACTCATGGAAATAATGAACAGACAAGTTGCGTAAATACTGACCTCTGATTGGAAAGAGTTATGCGGGAGTTACGTCACTTGCCACAAAACAAGTTTCTCATGGACCGGTAAATTGCGCGAAATACATGTACAGATTTTGTTGTAAAAAGTAAAACTATTCTCTTCTTTCTACAAAAACCTTTTTGCAGCCTGCAACAACCTGATTTGTTGCAAGATAGGTTTAATTCGTGGGTGGTAAAATGCCCAACATCGCTATTCAAATCGTTTGGTAGCAATGTTGCAAAAAAAAAACAAAACAAAACAAAACAAAAAAGATAATACCTGTCCGTTTTTAACGGCGTTGCTTTATTGTTATGTTCCTTTCTCAATGAACATTTTTTTCTTTTTCCGCGATATTCTCTACCTCCAACTGATTTTGTGAACTTTGTTCAAGAACCACTTTTGAACTCTGCGTGTCACTGATTTCAAAAAACACCTTTCTCCTTTATTCACTTACCATTACATTTCCACCATTGCGCCCAAACACATATATCGACAATCCGATCCTGTTTTAGAAGCCTTCCTCAAGTCTCTTGTAGCTCAGTGGTAGAGCATCAGGACTTGCAACCACAAGGTCATTGGTTGAAATCCTATTGGGAGAACTCAGGTTTTTTCTTCCGAGTCGCCTGCCTGTGTCACTGACTGAAAAATGTGTTCTGCACACAGTTTTGTTAGAAGAGAATTCAAATCCCTTGCTAATTCCTCGGCATGATAAACGTCGAGGACTGTGGCATTGTTAGTAGGGACTTTTAAGATCCAACACCGCGACAGCAACGAGAACGTCGCTTAAAAAAGTGAGTTTGCGTTCTTTCAGTCTTTATCGCGATTATCCCTACCCACTTACTTTGTCAAATGTAGACGAACCCTACTAATGTTGAATTCCATGCGACCATATCCAAGTCCAGAAAGAGAAATGAATTTCGTCGTTATTTGTTTGCGATCTCCATAAAACGCGAAATTAGGCAATTTCATGTCGTAGTCGTGCAAAAATGGTACCTAAACGTACAAAAAAGTGTGATGCACGTGCTAAGTTGTTGTTTTGCTAATAAAACCTATTGCTTTTTTTTTTTTTTTTTTTTTGACGTTCTCGTTGCAGTTGCGTCGTTGGATCCGTTTAAGTCCCTAGTTTCACGAAGCACTACGTGTCTTGAAAATACAAATTTATTGTGGACAATGACTGTTGCACTTTAAGGGTCTTGAATTTTGAGGACTTAAAGACTTTCAAAAAACAATTGTAAAGCTAGTAGGTTAACTATAACCCGTAAAAGGTGTTTACACATTTACACATCTTAGTTCAAACGACTTCCAAAATTAGTGTACTATCATGATGAATGGCCACGTCTTCTGACTTTTTCCCTATGAAAAGAACTGAGGCTACCATCTTTGATAGGTTGTTTGGTATAGTCAAACCTACAAGTACCGACAAGTGACCTTGGTAGACGGGTTGTTCTATACTTGAGGAGTGCCCACCTAGATGATAAAAAAGGAGAAAGGTTGGTCGAGAGGGCGTTATTAGCGGGTTTTATGTTAAAGACTAATTATCCGTCTGGACGAACTTGGGAAAACATTTTCAGTTCGTCTGGTTATGCGTCTACAGTAAAACGGCAGGCAGAAGTTGGAGCATGCGTCTACACAAACTATTCTTTATTGCGCCTTAAACGACGCACTACGAAAGGTCGTTTTCTGAACGCGTAATGCGTGTGGGTATTAAAGGATTAGCAACAAATGAAGCACGTGTTAAAACAAGTAAAACAAAAACTATAGTGCCGATTCATTTGTATTTTGCCGCGCGCAAGATCTCGCATTGATCGTCTCTCGTAATTATGAACACTAACCAGACACTTACGATAAAAGACGATTTATCCGTACGGGACGGATAATGTTTTCTAACCTGGTCGCAGGTTAACTTTGATCAAAGCTAAATTTTGCGAAGATCTAACTTTCAGTAATACTCTTTGAGTCGTTACGTCTGTGGGTTTCACGTGTATTTTTTCCATGTCAAGTTTTCCTAGCTTCTCGAAGGTTATCTTCAGAATAGCTGTCTCATTTCATTTAACTTGTATGAACAACGATTCAGGTCTGGGTCAAATTCCCACAACTTTCTTTATTGACTAAATACTGATTTGAAAGTGTTTGCCGTCAATTTTGTAACATCACCCTGCACTGGCAATGCCATGTGCGTTCTTTATTCTGGATTTGATTTTTCCCGCAAATGTTCGCAAAGACAGGGTTATCTCGACTTAGCTTGTGGACTTCCTTTAGTGGACTGCGTATACTTTGAAAGTAATTTATCCTTGGTAAAAAATTGTCACTCATCTCTGCCTTATGATTCGCGAACGCAGGTTGGCTAGAGGATGGCTACACCAGATATAAACGCTTGGGAAATCAACTCATATGTTATCTTTCACCCTTAGATATTATCTCGAGTGTGATAACACGGTTTCTTTCGCCTGCAATTGGGAATAACAGCAACTGGGCGCTGTGTTGGCAGGCCTCCACTCATGGCTGGACAGCCAGTACCTTTCACAACAAATGCGATGGGAAACGTCACACGATTACAATCATCAAAAAAGACCATTACGTGTTCGGAGGATACACGGATATTCCTTGGAGTAAGTAAAACGTCCTTTTTGTCACTGAAAATGGGATTAAGGCACTTTGCTTGTATAGTGCGTTTGTAGTTTGTGGTCTTTTGTCACTTTACTTCTAATCTAATGCTACAAAATAATTAATGCCAAAAACTTGCCTTTCCTTTTTGCTGCCTACAGAAGTTTCTACCTGATTCTTCCCCTCTTTAAGATGCCCTGAACCAGCAAAAATGCACTGCTCCTTCTCCGCCTATTTGTGGCAATAATAAATGCGCGATTGCGTTACATCACTTGAATGACGATAACCTTATGTCTTTGCCCAATCTCGACGTCGCATAAAACTCAGCGAGAAAAAGTTTAGTGAGGGACAAAGATGAACGTGATACACTCACTGACATTTTTTTTAAACAGGCTGAGAAAGACGGTCTTCCCTATAAATTTTTGTTACAGCTTCATATAAGTAAAGAATACTTCGATTTATCCACGTTAATTGTTTGGACTAACTAGAGCACGAGTCTTTTTGGTTTTTTGGTATGTATTAATAAAAGTTAAAGTTAAGTTTACGAGACATTATTTTCAATATTTCTGGCAGCTCATAGCTCTGAGATTCGAGGGAAACAAAGTTAACTGTTACCCGAGGGACCAGTCTTTAAGTGATTTGTTATATAGGGCACGAAGAAGAACATTTTTCGTGTACGAGTTTAAATCTTGCGAGCGGTCAACATTCGCGGGTAACAGTGCACTGTTACCCCCTGACGTCTTAGATGTTACAATGTTGCCCGCTCAGAGTTTTTAGCGTGAAACAGTTTCATTGTTAGATGTCAAGTGACCTCGAAGTAAACAATGAGAGCTCGCGCTGTTGGGAAAAAAATTCCAGCTATATAACAACAGTCATTATTCTCTGCTGAAATTTTAAATATATTTTTTTTCCATTGAGCATCAGTCATCAAGACAAGGATGTTATATGTTTAATTCAACAAGAAAGAAAAGTGGTGAGACAAACTGACTCATCACCACGTTTACTTTTGACTTTAGGGCTTTGTCCTAACAATTGGATCCATCTACAAGGTTCATGCTACAGAGACCCGTCAAAGAGTTTGAGCTGGACCGCTGCAAAATCTAACTGTGAAGCTCAGGGGGCTAAGCTCGCCATAGTGACATCACAAGCCGAACAACAAGCACTAGTCTCGAAAATATCAAAATCAAAAAGTGTATGGATTGGTTTGCGGAGGGACCCCAATGACCATTCACGTTGGTTGTGGGTTGATGGATCAAGAGCGACGTATACTCACTGGAGTGATGGAGAACCCAACAACCTTGGAGGAAATGAGGATTGCACAGTTATGTTGTCTCCTGCCGGAAAATGGAATGATTTAGCATGTTCCGACAGTCTTAAATACCTTTGTGAAACCAATGGTAGGCAGCACCACAATTGTGTACTTAATACTGTACTAATTATTATGGTATATCCAGTGTATGGCTGTAGCTGGGAAGCACCACAATGTAAAGCTTGCTGAATTACTTTCACTACGAATGGTTGATGTGTATATGAATTTTAAAAGAGAAGCCTTAATGTTATTTCCCTGGATTTTATCCTTGCATTTAATTTCAGTGAATGCTTCCCCTCCCCCCCCCCCCAAAAAAAAAAATAAGGGGAGGTGAACATTATACCTAACATTAGGGTGATAGCTGTTTTAGTATTTACTGAATCACTTAAAAAACGAGAGCAACTTTTGCAAATAAAAGATTTCAGTTTGTAAGATTTTTTAAAACCAAAATTTATCACTTTCTTGGTATTTGTCGGTACAGATGCCTTAGTTTTCGCTTAAATATCGCCTTTAGGAGCTGTCGTGAAACGGAACGCGTATTGACTCCCACTGCCCTATACAGTGATTTATTAGGGAACTTAAGCAAAAACGACGGCGACGGTTACGAAAACGTCACTTATAAAGTGAATTCGCGCTGCTTCAAACTTGATCGCGCTTATTCCATCTCGTTGAAGATAGCATTTTCCTGGAGCTGAATTCTAAAAGACTGCATCGAACTTTTGTAAAAGAAAGAGAAAGTCGTTGTCCTGTGTTCAAGTCCTCCACAAAACGAGAAATTAGGCACTTTCACGTTGTAGTCGTGCAGTTACTTCAAGCAAATGTACAAAAAGCGTTATGCACTTGCAAAGTTGTTGTTTTGCTTAATCTAAACCTATTGCATTTTTTGCTGTTCTCGTTGCCGTCGCCGTCGTCGTTGCTTAAGCTTCCTAATAGCCAAGGGTATTTTAAGTGACGCAAAAATTGCTATCCACTTATATTTGTTAAGGGAGCTATGTCACGTTATTTGGTATGTTTTTGGTTTTGTTTTGTTTGGTTTTGTTTTGTTTTGTTTTTTTTTTCACTTAATTGAATTGGAAAATTAGTACATGTAATCCCATTGTGTTATTTGAGAATAAATTTAGGTATTGAAACCTTTCCCTGTGGTCTGTTCAGTGCCATTATCGATGACAACGATAGACATCAGATTGAAACTTGGAAAAGTTGTGCCAACTTTTAATGTTATGCCTCCAAAAATCCCACCAAATTTATTGTTGGTTAGAAGGATAGAACGGCGCCCGAAGCAAATTGTTTTCATTCATTTCTTAGAATACTAGAAATACAATTTCATCGTAAGAAAAAAGACAAAAACAAACAAACAAGCCACAAGAGCTTGTTTGAAAGTTTGTCGAAAAACACATGAAAACACATGGAGCTAAAGTACCTGGACCAGCTACGAAAGAAGACAAGTGTTGTTTCTTTATGATCGCGAAGCCATTCGCCGATCGAGTCACTCGCCGATAGATAACTGCGGCTTGTTTATCCGACATCAAGAATATAAATCACAAGTAACCAGCTACAAAAACAGGCTATGCAGCCATTCACTAGAGCAATCGAGGCGGCAGTAAAGCTTCTTTTCCCGTTCAGCAAAAACAGCTTGTGGCTTCAATCAACAACAAGCGACCGAGGTAATAGTTTTTCTCCGTTGTTCTTACTCTTATAACTGCACCGAAAATCCAAAATTCACAGTAATTTCGACGGTTGTCACTTAAAAATTCTTTTCCTTCACATTATCTGCCAGGGTTTTTTAGCTGTTCTGCTGTGTAAAATCCTAAAATCCCGATGAGTTTTTAAAAAACTAATATTCATCGCTACAATGTTTTGATTTTTCATTCATGCAGTCCAGGCGAGTCCATTCGCGCTTTGACAGTTTTGATGGACGTGTGACATGTGAATAGCGGAAGTCCCTTGTCTTTTTCGGTTTGTTCTAACAAAATTATTAAAGTCGGGGAGATTCAACAAGATTTTGTGGGCGTTTTTAATAAAACAATTATTCCACTCGCGCTTGTTGGATATGAAATGATTATAGCCAACTCGGGGCTACGCGCCTCGTTGGCTATCTATCATCTCATATCCAACGCGCACTCGTGGAATAATTGTTAAATAGCAGAGCTCTTGCGCGCGAAGCGCGCCTGCGGAGCACCATGGATAAGTAAATCTACCCATCCCAGAAAATTTGGTAATCACGTGACGGTATACTAGAATAGAATACTAGAAATGCAATTTCATCGTAAGAAAAAAGACAAAAACAAACAAAAAAGCCACAAGAGCTTGTTTGAAAGTTTGTCGAAAAACACATGAAAACACATGGAGCTAAAGTACCTTGACCAGCTACGAAAGAAGACAAGTGTTGTTTCTTTATGATCGCGAAGCCATTCGCCGATCGAGTCACTCGCCGATAGATAACTGCGGCTTGTTTATCCGACATCAAGAATATAAATCACAAGTAACCAGCTAAAAAAACAGGCTATGCAGCCATTCACTAGAGCAATCGAGGCAGCAGTATAGCTTCTTTTCCCGTTCGGCAAAAACAGCTTGTGGCTTCAAAAAAAACAAGCGACCGAGGTAATAGTTTTTCTCCGTTGTTCTTACTCTTATAACTGCACCGAAAATCCAAAATTCACAGTAATTTCGACGGTTGTCACTTAAAAATTCTTTTCCTTCACATTATCTGCCAGGTTTTTTTAGCTGTTCTGCTGAATAAAATCCTAAAATCCCGATGAGTTTTTAAAAAACTAATATTCATCGCTACAATGTTTTGATTTTTCATTCATGCAGTCCAGGCGAGTCCGTTCGCGCGTTGACAGTTTTGATGGACGTGTGACATGTGAATAGCGGAAGTCCCTTGTCTTTTCCGGTTTGTTCTAGTCGGGGAGATTCAACGAGATTTTATGGGCGTTTTTAATAAAACAATTATTCCACCCGCGCTTGTTGGATATGAGATGATTATAGCCAACTCGGCGCTACGCGCCTCGTTGGCTATCTATCATCTCATATCCAACGCGCCCTCGTGGAATAATTGTTAAATATAACTGAGAATACTTAGTTATAATTTCAGCTCAGCTTTGACTCTGTAAACAAAGCGGAAATAACCATGTTATAACGCATGAAGTGTTTGTTCCAAAAATTCAATAAACGATAATAAGCCAAATTTTTCTCAACTGATTTTGATAACTGGGTGACTAAAGTAAACAATGGTATAGGTTTGGAAGTTATGCAAGAAGGCAGGTGAATATAGTGAAATTTTGAAAAATGGCTATTTTGGGTTGTAATTTTGACATCAATTTTGGCCAAACTCTAGCCCCAGGCTCCTCTCTGTACAATACCTTGAGGACAAAGTTACATGCATGAACTGAAAGCTCTATTATAGTAGAGTTCATGGTCAAATTCATTTGGCAGCACAATTTACCAGTGGGGTCTTATCACACTTTCAAAATGTCCCCTGGAAGGCTGGAATTTTGGTGCCCAAAGGGCAAAAAATGAGACCCCCCCCTGTAACTCCAAAACTAAAACTCAGAGAAGTGAGCCAAAGTGGCTTTTGAAATATCTCATTATACCCAACTTCTGTGCCAAGTTTCAGCCAAATCGGTAGACCACAACTTTTGGCCCCTGGAACACTTTCTCAGACAATGACACTTAAGTCAACGAAAAAAAAACCACAACAACAAAGTGTTGCGGAATTCTTATAACCCCGCTCGCTGGTTCAAAGAAATCACATTGAAATAAGTATACAACGCATTGAGTGTTGACGATCGGGGGCTTGTTTTCCTTGACACTCAGGGTTTGTGACAGTTTTCTGCTTGTAAAGACGGGTTTTACGTTAACATCGATCTTGGCTCCCAGAGAATAGATATCTTTGCGTACGCGATCAGCTGATCGCTGATACGATGCAACACTATGTAAACAGATGGGTCTACTGAAGGCACGGTGTGTGTTTCTTTATCTGGTTCCTGGCTGAACTTATTTCTAGTGGAATCGACCAATGTTTTGGGATAGCGCAGCTTTGAAAACATGGTGCGTAACTTGTTGCATTCTTTTGCAAAACCTTCTTTGGTTGAAGATAGACGGTACACACGGTTAACCATCGTGTAAAACCCGTCTTTACAAGCAGAAAACTGTCTCTAACCTGGAGTGTCTGGAAAACAAGCTCCCGATCGTCAACACTCGATGCGTTGTATACTTATTTCAATGTGATTTGTGCGATGCAAATTATGTCGGGTACACTGCCCGACACTTACATCAACGCATAAGTGAACACCGTTTTTCAGCCATCGGGAAACACCTTGAAACACAGCATGGCAACAACAGAACAAAGAGGAAATGTAACAGCAAGTTTGATTTCTTAGTCTACAAGATGTTATAAAGGACATCAAGCCTTCTCTTAACACGCAAGCCGACTCCATTCGCGCCAAACTAGTTACGCGACACTTTCGTACATTTTTTTTTTCTCTCTTATTGTGTTTCTTACCTTTGGACTTATACCCATTGGACCCGCAAATACTTTATGTATTGTTTAAAATTCTATATATTCGTTTTACACCTTATACTTTTTTGTTTTTTAGATGTATTTTAAAAATCGTTTTATTAGCGTTTACCTTTTTGATCAAATTATTACAAAATCGCACGTTCTTTCGCCTTATTTAGTCTAAAAAAATGCATGCAGTTACCTCTTTTTTTATCGTAAATATAGACGGACTTTGTCTACGTTATTGTGAAATCTAATGTCACTAAATTTAACTTCTTTGCGCTACAAATGTCAGTTTCTAATTAATATTTAATCACAAAATAATCAAGTTAAGCATCACCTATTTCTTTCCCGACATAAAGCATTTTGCGTGGGTTATTGAAACCGTTTAATATAACTTAGTAGCCGTGTAGTTTTATCATTGGACAGTAATCCAGACCCCTTAACCAAGTGGGTTATTTTTAAAGAAGATAAAGTTTGTCTGTCTTGATCAGTTCATAAAATTGCTCTCGATAAAAGATGACCAGGATAGCAGTGATTGGAAAACTGAAAATGGTTCAGAACCGTTTTTTTTTTTTTATTATTATTTATTTTTTTATTATTATTTTTTTTATGGCTAAACTGCGTTTAAATAACGGGTTGAAAAGTATAGATAAAGTTCTCAGTAATTAAAACCCGCTAATAAGAACCTACATTTTTAGATTTCTGGCATAAAATTTCCTTTTATTTTGGGGTAGTTATCGGCAATTTAAGGCTAGGTTCTTAATTTCTTTGTAGACCTAAGGGATAAAGTTGTTGAATACCCGAGGGAAAAAAAAAAACTTGAGTTTGGTCCTTAAATATGCAGTATTTATTCACAACTGTACATTATATATTTCAAACCTCCTTTATCTGTGCTTTTTACAACCCTTTTTCGTTGCAGGAATTACAGATGAAAAATTAATTTTAATTAGCAGGATCATCGATCCAAGTAAACTGTGTCAGTAAAACAACAGCAGTTTTTAACTAGGAAAACTTGTAAGAGTTAACCACCTTTAAAGGGTTTCTTTTTCTATATATATGTTGTTGCATTTACTTTTTTGAAATAAAAATGGCACTTTCTACAATCACCAAAACGTTAGTTTGCAGTTCTTTTTGAGACGACCCCTGCTTTACTTTGATATAATTATTTCACTCACCCAGACATTCCTGGTGATCTCACAGTTTCCTTACGCTGTGAATGCAAACATACCTATTAGTGGTCAGAGCCAATGTCTAATTAGCTACAAATTCGCGCATGTCATGTCGCAGCGCGCCATAGGAAAGAGTGCCCTCGTTATAAATGCGGTAAACGAGGCCGATCAAACGCTCCCCAAAACGCTTCAATTGGCCATCTCCACTTAAAAGGGGCTACGCCACACTATTTCACCACCGTTTTTCAATCAATTTTTTTCGGTATCCTCTCTGGTGACAGTATAGATCGGTTTCACTATCACGCAATAAACACGGCACATAACACCGTCCAGTGGAAGAAGCCAAGAAAATGAAATGTTATAAAAGACTAATTTATAAACAATTTGTCCAAGTCTCAGGTCTTTGTGGCCCACAGTTTCTCGAGTTATTTGCCTTAACGTTTCACGCATCTTTGTAGAGCTTTGCATGGAGACGCCATATTGGTGTAAAGTTTTGGTTCACCAATATGGCCGCCGGAAATCAACAAAAACATCTGGAGTTCACTTTTTCTATAAAAGCTCTTTATTTTCACTCGAGAACTAGCACACGAGCGCAAAAGCATATCTTCTAAAACTTGAAATGGTTATACTCACTGCTGAAAATCAAAAGGAGAGACTTTTTTTTTTTTCAACGAGACAGTATTCATATATTGGTGTCACATACTGTGAAAACTCGAAAGTTCAAATGGCTGTATTTTCGAAACGAAACATGCTACGGGACTGGAAACTTGTACAAAGATATATATTTTTTTGTTTATCTTCAATCCATTGTAAATAGGAATTCGTAAATCCTCGCTTTATGACTTTACAATTTGATGACGTCACTGTGAAAACAATCTGCACTTGAAATTGATTTTTTTAAATTTCCTTTTCTTATTTTTGTGTTTATTTTTCGTTTTGTTTTGTTTGTTTATTTTCTTTTAGAGCTTACCCCTATTTAAAGCCATCTTTTTCATGTGCTCTTTGCCAAAATCCCAGTGCACCCCCCACCTGAACACCTGTCCATCAATAAAATTCCTTGTAACCTTGTTTATGACTCAGAACTTCTCCTCATCTTTCACATCTATGGATAACTTTGACGATCGAAACCTGCCTACTCAATTATACGCGTATGTAATTTGTGCTAAGTTTATCTTTTTTTGGCAAATGAGGAACCTGCTTGCTCTCTAATTAGTTTCCATTGAGAGAAATGGTAATATTATGTGTGAGATAAATTTATTCGCGTAGCAAGTTAAGGTGTCTTCCGTGGCAAACCACTACTCCAATGTGATTTGCTGTAAATCTTTTAAAGAAAGCGCAGAAATTTTGCGATTTGCGAGAATAGACGTTATACTAAGGAATGATTAGCTTAATTAAGTAAAGCCCGCTTAGAATCTCCACGTTTTCGTTAATTTCCTAATTATGCAAGGTAATTTAACCGAAACTTAGCAAGGGGCAAAATATCATTAGTCGCACTGCTGATTAATTTACCCCACACGTATTTATACGAAAGTGAAAGTTCTTGTTTTATTCATATAATACTGACAAAACGAAGCTACAGGTCATTAAGCTCGATTTTTAGAACACTCCGTTAGCTGAGACTTAAAGCCTAGTAGATTATATTAGGCTCGGAGATATTTCCATCTCAGTGGTCGACGGAAAATTTGAAAAAGCAATTTATGAAGTTGAGCTACGTTTACGCAATTAAACCTGTTGATAATTTGCCAGACTACGCGATGTCAGCCCACGCTAAAGTCTTGACAGGAAGATTGTTTTCGCTTTTGTCTGCAATGGACAAATTTTGATATTCTCAGGAAAGCAACGACAATTCCATTAACACTTAAAAACGTCAGTGCAAACTGTTTTTCAGTGGTATGAACTCTTAGCAGAAGAATCTTTAGTGGTTCATTAATATAAATTAAATTGGGCAAATAATGAAATTATTTCGTTGAATTGGGAACAAAGTATTTGAAAGAAGTTTTTGTACTTTAATTTAGTTTAATCACCAGAAAAAGTCTACATGGAAATACTGCTCTCTCTCTCTCTCTCTCTCGCTCTCTCTCTCTCTCTCTCTCTAGAAGAAAAGTAGGGCACTTTTGTAACACTTTTCACTAATTAAGATAGCTTCAACAATTCTGTTTGCTGCAAATTCTTTCAAGGTCAGAAACGTACTTTAACACGTGTTCCCAATGAATGTCAGTGGTCACCAAATTCTAATTTAATATTTATGAGCTACGCCCCCATATATACCTAGGAGGTTACAAATGCGCCCTATGTTGTGGTAACCGTCAATTTAAAGACTAAAAACCACATTTCTTGGTCAAAATGGAGCTATTACTTTACCATTTATACGCCACATGATTCTCTTGATTACCACATTACTTGAAATTTGAGTTATAAAAGCTAGAAAAAATCTGCCGTGTAAGTATATGACTCTTCATGCCGATGACAAGAATCAAAGATCGGAAAAAGGCCATTTTTTGTTTTGCAAGATTGAAGAATCAATTTCATCAGTTATACTTGACCAAACTCGCTCAAACTGAAGTATGAGGAAGAACAATCATTAGGCAATATACCAACGCAGAAAGTAAGGAGAAAATGCGCTCTTTCATTTTTTAATAAATTTTTAAAGTTATCAATGTGCGAAAAACGGCAACGTTACAAAAGTTCTCTATTTGCTAGATGTTCCAACGCTGTTCATGGGATATTTTTTTTGAGAGATAATAAACAATATTGTTGTCAAATTAAAGGCTATCAAGACAACAACAACTGACGTAAAACACTCGTCCATTCCTTTTAAGGGAAGGGAGTTACAGCTACGGAAAATGTTTGAAACACAAACGCAAGATAACCTTATGAACTGATGAACTAGTTTGACTTACTACGGGGGTATTTAACAGATATAAATTCATCAGTTGTATCCTTAACAACATGAAGAAATTCGCTCTCACTTGAAGCAATTCGCTCTTACCTTATGGATCACAACACAGCTTTTTTTTCGAAGATTGTGCTTAACAATCACTCACAGCAATTAATCGCTGGATAACACATTGAAGCACAATGTTAGTGCGGAACAACTAAACATTCCTTTCCCTAAAACAGTGCTTTGAGTTGTCTTTATAGACCATGCCATTGATCAACAAAAAGACGTTGACGCCGATTTCCTCTACTAGCTACAACCAAAAAACATGCCGCATTTAATAACCGAATCAACGACGCTTTTTTAACGGATTTGAATAAAATAACACTCTTTTGAAAACTGCCTTGAGTTTTGTCTAAAATGTTTCTCGCGCGGTAGCGTAAAGCAGTCTAGAGCTGGATAACTCAGTCATTTTCCCCCAAAAGCTCCCTGAAACGTAAAAGGGACAGGTATGTTTGTTGAGTATTCTAAGGTTCAAGATAGTGTATTTGGCAAGTCGTGAAAGGATCCGGCGATCATTGAGCTGCGAAGGGACCTCCCGATGACATCCACTTTTTTCGTTGGTACTGCTTTCCCTTCTACATATTTCTATACTCTCTGACTTCGCGAGCCCAAAATAGTCATAACAAGACTGTCCTAGCTTTGGACGTTACAGCGGAATACCCTGCCACTTCAACAATACTCTCCCCAGCCGGCTAGGCGGTACGTAGAAACTAATTTAATGAAGAACAAATTCAAAATGGCATCCTGTATTATTACTAGCTAAGAGTAATATTCCTCGTTCTTTAAACCCTGGAGGGAAACAAGAGCGCCACGTGTGTAGTACTCCTCGTTCTTTCAGCTCAAAAGCGAAACAAGCATTCTGTTTGACTTGATGTCTTTAAGAGTATGGATCGGGGGTTAACTAAGATCCTAATCGAAAGGAGCTTTCAATCACATCAACCTTTACTCGTTCTAAAGTCGACTGATGTGTAAATAAAGTCGAGTATTCATAGGTGTTTTAAGGTTCACGGCACCACCTAATGACCTACTTCACAACTATGTAGTTTTCAATGTGTATAGTTATCTTTGACAACCATATTTATTAGTAGCTAGGCTTAAAACAATAGATCGCTGCCACTAAACTTTCCCGATCACTTTTCGAAGTTTTGGACCCGCCCAAAAACGCGTGCATTAATGCTTGATTGAACGCTCGCAATTTGTATATTGCGTTATGTAATGTGCACTAAATATTGATCACTTCTGTATTTTTTAGTTATGTATTTTTAGCAAGGAAACAGAAACACTATTATTGGCTCTCAATGGGATATCAGGCTGGGCATCTCATATCCACTTCTACTGAGAGAGGCTCCGCAGCGGCGGGCCTATGAGTGGGGTGTTGATCAGAAGTCCAAATACTGTTTAGCAGACTGATTTTCGTGCAATTAAGTTGACTGACTGAATTCAAGCTATCAAAGAATACTGGGGCATTCCAGGAAAATGCAAAGTCATTTTCAAACCTGCCACAAACTGAAGACTGTTATCACCCCCTTCCACGCCCTACTTGCATTATTCGGACATTGACGATGTGACACTTCGGGCTCTCATACACAAGCTACCTATCAGACTACGTTCGTCGCCTTAAAATTATGAAAGGGGTGATATTCCCACGAACAATCACATAACTTGCATTGCTAAAAAACGATCGAGTTCTAATTCTTGGTTATCTGCAAGTCTGTCTAGATTGTGCTATTAAACAGCAACAAACTAGCTACAAATATATGCCTACAAAAAAAGGTGATTGGAATAAAAGAAACATGTTTCTGCCGAGTCTGAAACATTTCTTATAAAATTAAGTGTTTCTAGAGGAAAACCACAAAGTTGCATCTTTGTTAAGCAACAAAAAACTGCCAAGCGCAATCTAAATAGGACTGGTTAGTGAGCTATTCAGGATCTGCGGTGGATAACACCTTTCAAAGGTTTCTGCACCCAGAAGTGTGGTAAAATTATTTTCTGCCAATAATTTGCTGTTTATCCTGTTGATCATGTCTAAATCAGTGACGACAGAGTCCTTTTCAAAACTGTTACTAATTAAAACAACCTATAGTAGTACTGTACTGTACCTATAAACAGCGCTATGAACCACTGTCAACAATTAAATTAGTCTGTGTACATCCG
Organism: Porites lutea; assembly: GCF_958299795.1. NCBI lineage: Eukaryota > Metazoa > Cnidaria > Anthozoa > Scleractinia > Poritidae > Porites > Porites lutea. The sequence goes on along the minus strand of NC_133207.1, from coordinate 7,734,705 downwards.
CCCCCTCCCCTCCGTTTTTTTCTGAGGGGTGGGGGCGGCTGTACTCAGGCTAAACAATTATTTGCTGAGGTTTTTGTGATATGCAGAATAATAATGGCCGAGGTAAGTGTCATCAGCCAAGCCGAAGGTCGAGGCTAATAACACTTACCTTGTTCGTTGTTTTTGTTTTGCAGCCAACCACGTTAATATGGACACTGAAGGGACCAAAGAAAGTGTCCGTATTAACGGGGAGTGCGTATTAAGCGGCTCATGTTATTAAAGTCAAAAAACGTCTCTTTACTAGAAAAAAACACCAAAGAAAGATAAGAGGACATAAGCTTCGTCAAATTAAACTTCTCTTACCTTCACAAGGCCGTCATAACGTGGTTTAAGTCCACGGAAACACTCAAAAATCCCTCGTTTATATATTACTCTATCAAAACCCTTCTCTGCGTAATTCGTTTGATGCCTAAAATCAGTGACGTCTAAAACCATCCTATCCGGTGTATTGTAGCGCTGGGAACATCGACATGCTGTCAACTGAAGAACTTTTTACCTTCAAAAGGGAAAGGTCTGTTACAGCACACAGTTGATATTGAAGTATCCGCATTAGCGAGGCTGGCTCTCTATGAGAATTCGTTGATTAGGCAGGAAATAAGTGTGTTGTCCACATTAACGGGTGTCGGTATTAAAAGGATTGAATTTAGAGAAAATGTAACGGCTTCCTTTCCCCAGGACAAAGAAAACTGTCCGTAATATCGAGGTGTCCGTATCAAGTGGGTGTCCGTAAAGCGGGTTTCGGACTGTATTTGCATGGAGCAAAAATAGTATTCCGTGATGTCCCATTAAGGCGTTTTGTCTAGAGAGATTGTTGGGTGTTTTTAAGCTCTTTCTTCACTTTCGTTAAAGTGGCCACGGAGCATTTTAACTCCGCAATAGCGACTCGACATTTAGACATAACACTTTTGGCTGTTGGACTAAAAAAAATCACTTTTTGTAGCCGCGGGGTCAAAGGAATACCTGAAAATGTATAATAGTTTATGTATTTTGCCTCGCGTTCGAAAAAAAAAATGTTCACCGACTTCTTCACTTTAAGCATGGCGCATTGTATAGAATTTGGACAACCGATAACACCCGCTCGTTTCTCATATCTAGTCGGCATCATGTTGTCCCTTATTCATCTTCATTAATATTAACATCAGTGACTTTGTAATGGCTCATTTTATTTTTAAATAAAGGACTGTGTTATATTCTTCCAGGTATATCAACAACGGTAACTAAATTGCATTTTCTTCTTATGAGTTTTCCCGTGAAAAAGGCCTTTGTGAAATTATTCCTGTCCTTAAACTACAACTAAGTAAAGATCACACAGTAAACAAGTCCCATGCCCCCACCCTGGGGTACTCACTATAATGGCCAAAACGAGGAAGCTGACCGCCCGAAAGGGCTTCCTTTTCCAGGCTTCAGGTATATGAAAGGGTAGTAATTTTACTAGTTGAAGTGTATGAAAGGGCAGGGAAATCTTTGATTACTACAATCACTGAAAGTATTTCTTTAAAAAAATCGTTAGTTACAAAAGTGCCAGATTGTTACAAAAGTGCCCCACTCGTTACAAAAGTTCCCTATAACGTTACAAAAGTTCCCTGTTGTCGTTACAAAAGTGCCCTAGTGACGTTACAAAAGTTCCCTTGGTTACAAAAGTTCCCCACCTTGGTTACAAAAGTTCCCTATCGCGTTACAAAAGTGCCCTTTTTTCGTTACAAAAGTTCCCGTTCTTATGGCTCTCTCTCTCTCTCTCTCTCTCTCTCTCTCTCTCTCTCTCTCTCTCTGCTTCAAATTTCATCAAATCCCATTAGTCATTTTTAAAACAAGCCATTTGTTCTAAAATAAGGTTTTTAGACGAGTTTTCAGATAATTTATTGATGGCAATTGTTTAACCTCTTTTGTGTCCGTTAAGGTTACAGACAAACAATATAATAAGTAGATGTGGGTGCTTGTGCTAATGCATTCAATTTAAAGACTGATTCAGACAAATGCTAAAACTTCACTTCTCTGCGTATCACGAGAAGATGAAAAAAACAGTAATTCAGAGAAACTACTTCTTCCTTCTATGGATCTTTGTCACGTTTGCATCTAATTCTGAAGGTACAAAGACTCTGTCTTTTATTTCCTTTATTGTAGTTTTTCAGTATATTATGACATGAAAAAAGAATCTCGTATTTTCCCCCCCTTCTTTTAAAAAGCTTTCAGTCAAGGATCGATTGGCAACTTTTTCTACGTCAACTTCATGATAAGTGAATTTTCCTACCTGAATATCTCCAGTATTGGGCGGAACCTCATTCAAGAAGAAAACGATTGTGGCTACGCCTGTTTAGAAATTCCTTCATGTTTTTCCTACAATGTGGCTGCCTTTCCTGACGTCAACGGCAAACTTTTGTGCGAACTCCTGCCATCGGACAAGTTTAACAACTCAGACAAGTTCAACGCCAGCAAAGAGTTTCATCACTTCTATATTCCGGTAAGTCAAACTTCTAATTTATCAAAAATGTTTTTTTCTGAAGGGAAAATAAAAAGCGTCTTATTGTTTTTTTTTTTTTTTTCTTTTGACTCTCCCTAGTCTCGAAAGTTAGCATTTGTAAATAAAACTGCATCTCTTCGCTTGGAAAATCTTGAAAGAAGTGGATTATACATTGTGCTTTATAATTAAATGCAAAGGAATTGACTAATGAGTTCGGTAAGCCTTAAAAAGGGTTACAACTGAGTTAAACCTTTCAACTCTTAATTAAATCACCTGCCGATGCCCAAACATGCTTGATGTAATCGATATATTTATCTTTGAATGTCCTAGACGCTTATGAGGGAGGCCTTTCAGACAGAACTCTCAACCGAAATATTTGCCTACAAAAAGCGTTTAGTTCGCAAAACAGATTGTCATACTGTGAATTTCCCTTATTATTTGTTTGCATATTTGGCTTTTCTTGGAAGTTACAGAAACGTTTTCATACTTCTATTATACGCTAATCTGCTGCCAGTTAGACTATATCACCTCAACTTCTTGAAATTTGGTAGCATCTCTGTAAATTTCCTGGTAGATGAAACAACGCAATCAACACCGCACTAAAAAGTCAACTGAACAAACCCAGCGGGGCGTGCACAGATAAAAATAGAGTGAGCTTACGCAAAAGGACGGCATAAATAAGAAGACGGCAAAACCGTTATGTGACAAACGTGACAGGCCTATTACCTGCGTGATTGTTGTGATGTTCAATTAATATAACTGTGTTTTGATCTTTTACAAAAAGATCTTTTAAAAGGAAGGTGAAGGTTGGCGGAAATTGTTTTCAAACAGAATTATTTTAACGCTTTTCACACAAGATTTGCCGTCTTCATCCATCTGCCGTCCCTTTGCGTAAGTTCACTAATGTCATTGAAGTATCAACACGTATATCAAATTAGTTTCTTTTGAATTCATGAAACAATGCGAAAGGGAAACGAATGAAATCAATCCCAACCTGCTGGTTTATAAGTTTACAGTAAGTTGAATTTAATCCAGGGTTCAGCGCGTTGAACTTAGTAACCTCACTTAATGAAGACAATGACCCCCTACAGCTTTTCTTTCCCACTTTCTAGTGCTTTTCTTGTTCTGTTAGGAAATTATTATGCAGGACGTTACAAATCGATATTTTCTATACTAGATTAAAATCGATAATAATTTATCAATTAACATCGAAAATCGATGGAAATCGATCGGTCGAGTTTTTGTGATTATCGATTTTATCGATTTCTGTAATTAAACGATCAATTTTATCGATTTTGATCGAAAAATATTGAAAACATAAATTAACATAACCACTCAATAAGTCAACAGACGTTCCGCTCTCCAGTTTAGCTTCGAATGGAAAAAAAAAATGAGTGACTCTGGCCAAATTTGTGATTGTCGATCTTTATTGATTATTATAACTATTTGTATTTATTATAATAACTACGATTTGTAACGCTCTGTATTATGGCAACACAAAGTACCTATAGTAACCTGTTCACCTATGAAAACATTCAACTGAGGCAATTCACACCATTAACGTTAAAGGCAATGAGTGAAATTAACCGAGTAAATTGCATTGTTGAGAAAATTTTTATTGTATCAAGTTCTTCGTTCTTTTTCACATAAGCCAACCACCCAGCTCCTATATTTTTTTTCCTTTTTCAATGAGATATTGCCGTAGCAACGCACATTTTTTTCGATTTTTGTAGCCTGTTACAGGCTCTAAGATAGTAGTGCAGTCGTCGAGTAAACAGTGATGCGAAAAAAGAAAAACGCGCGGGAACCGGGGAGAGAGAGGACAATTTTTTCCCGCCACTACCCTCTTTCCTAGATCGCGTGTGTCTTATTTTTAAACAAGTTTGCTTCTTTTATTTTCACGACGTCCCTGCTTTGAGATCCTGGTCAGTATACGCGTAAGTCCAACATGGATGATTAAAAACAAGCCGAAAATTTCGAATTTATTAGGTTTACACAAAATCTAGTCATTCGTAGGTTTCTTGATGAGTTAGTACACAACTTACAATTAGTAACCGTCGCTATTTAAAACAACTTAAGATAACTAAATTGTCACAGTATTTTATTTTAAAGAAAATAAAACAAAAAGTAAGCATGTTCAACAGTTAAGCGCTCGTTGAGAGCACGCTTCATGTATATGTCAAAGGCGACAAAAACAGAATTAATTTTTACTGACAACTTCTCGTCATTGTTCTAAGCTTCTCAGTCGTACTTTTTTTTTCCTTTAAAAAGTTTATTGGCTGCACATCTCCTCTTGATAAAGATGTTAACATTCGCCTAAAAGGGATAAAGTACTGCTAGAGAAACTGTGTTCAGCTTCCTTAAAAGCCAACTGAAAGTCAGGAGGAAAGAATTGTGCCCGGAAACAAAAAAAAATTAATTTCTTAGAATGTAAGGAAATGCAATTTAATTGGACAAAGAAATCCACAAAGTAATATATAAATTTAGCCAGGACTAAAAGCGAAGCTCCGATTAATAAATTTATAATTTAAATCAAACAATAAACTTGTATTCCACAATTCAGTTAACTTTAGAGCACATTCATGTGACTTTTGAGGGAAACCGAGAGGGAAAGGCTTAGTGATTTTAGAGAAAAATAATTTGCAAACAGCTCAAAAATGAGTTGATAGCTATAGCCTCAAGGGTCGAGTTAATAGCTTCATATGTCGACACCAGAAAACTAGCCATTATTTTCGATCACACTTAACAGCCATAATAGCTCTTGATCACCGTAGATTAATTAGGCCTGGAAAAAAAAATCAGGCCGAATCTTTTTGTGTTCGACAAGTTTACTTTACAAAATCTTGCCAAAAAAATCCGGGTGCGTGTAAACCAACCTTTTATACCATTTATACATCACATGTGAGGTGAAACAGTACTATGAGGCAATGTTTTTATCATACAGACCTCGGACAGAATGCAGTATTTCACAATTTTGCAAATTGCACTCATTCAATATTTTGGACGATCGAAGCACGCGTGGGCTTTTGGCTAAACCGTTAAAAAAGTTTCCAAAATCACCTATACGGTCATCCGGTTCTCACTTTTGCAGTGCGAGCTGTGGTCGAGTGTTTGAATGAACACTTAATAGAGGCTAGAGTTACGCTTCAACATAATAAAGAATTTATTATGTTTATTTTTTGGTTTAAAATGGTTTAACGCGCGGCATTTTGAGTACTCGTGGAAGCGTTGTTCACTGAACGACTGAAAACAATCGGCACAGCTATTAAAATTACAAGAGAGACTACTAACAATCAATAAAAGTGTCTCTAAAAATCCTGAGTTTTCGAGCTTAAAGCTTAAGTTTATGTTTTAAGCCGGCTTCCCGGTGTTCGCTGTTTTCAAAGACGAACTCGAGGCAAGAAAATTGCTCAAAGCTTTCTTTTACAGCCAGAATTATAACTAAATATTCTTTGGAACGTTTTCTTTCTATTTGTGACGAGAAAATGTCTAAAGGCTTTTTAAAATTCTGTAAGCTCATATCAAACCTGATACTCGGTCAGATTATTGTCTCAAATCTTACAAACGTGCATAAACTAAGTAGCCGCATAAACTAGGCTCAACTTCATTTAATTAAATATAAAAAACAAACATCAAATACGATAATTACTCAAGCTTACCATTCGAAGTGCAGCTCCTGAAAGGTATTAAGTAAGGCCAGCATCGCTTCAGACTTTTCAACCCTCTTACGCATCAAGCAAGGTGAAAAACGAAAACGATCGATGCCATCCGAAATCGGATTTCTGACTTTGACAAGTGACGTATTTCTCAACCGAAAACCCAATAAACAAACCAGCCATGAATAACAGGAGACTCCTGATAGCTGCTGAATTTCATTTTGTACATCCAGTGGAAAAAGGCAGTTCAAAATATCACAAGTTGACACAAAACTCTGTCAGCTTCAGTTGTCATGTAGTAAACAGGTTTCAAGATGCTGCATAAATTTTCCTCATGAACTCACCTGTCAAATTTTGACCAATGGGAGGATAAAAATTGGACGTAGAGCGTTACCAACGCGTGACCATGGTGAGCAAAGTCAAAAGCAACTGTCTTCCCTGCCTGTAATAGCTGGCTGAATTTTCGCGCCCGAGGTCAGTTTGAAATCAAAATTTTAATTGTACGGCACATAAACACAACATATTTCATATGAATTAAAAAAAAAAATAAACCTGAGCCTGCCATCATTTGAAACTAGTAACTTGTCAGCGGATATTTTCAAAAAATACTTGATCTCGATGTGTCCACACCGGACCCGCGATACGGTCAGGTGAGACTGGTCAGCAGATATCCTGTTTTGACAGCTGTCAATTGATCACAACATTGATGTCAAATATGCGTGCATTATCAGTTTTCCTGTGCTCCCAAACTAGCCAGAAAGTATGAGATTGAACGTTGATCGCGATCTAGTAAAACAATTAACTGGTAAGCGGACAGCTTCCAAAAAAATCACATCACCTCGATAATTTGACACATGAACCCGTGATATGGTCATGTGTTACTGGTCAGTCGCTATCCTGTTTTGACAGTTGTCAATTGACCATATTGTGAATGTCCAATATAAAAGATGTGGATTTGCCAAGACACGCCTGAGACACCCCTCCCTTCCTTTTGATAGTCTCCCCTACCCCACCCGTACAGTCTGTAGACACGTACGTACGTACGTACGCTCGGTCAATCACGTGACAACCAAACGAAAAGAGGTTGACCATATTCTAATATATGGATTTAGCCAGGGCTAAAAGCGAAGCTCTCGATAATATTAATAGTTTCTCAAACAAAATATAAATTCGTGTAATGCTAAGCGGCGAAGGCAACGCCGTAGAACGGTGAAAAACAACAATGGGTCTAATTAGCAAAAAAAACAACTTTGCTCGTGCAGCACACTTTTTTGTACCACGACTACAACGTGAAACTTCCAAAAACTTCTTAGTTACACGTTTTTTGGAGGAAATGTTGTATGTGTTCTCGTTCACCTTTTTATTCACTGCCGCTCATTTTCACCTTGCATTGTTGGTGGCCGCTAGTATTTGTCATTTCGTCAACGCCGCTACAAAATTTTCTTGTTGTTCTTTCAACTAAAAAATGCCTCCTTTGTTTTTTTTTTCTCTCGCCCTAGATCTCTGTCGCCCTTTTTTCTCGTTGAGCTTCGCTTGCCTGCCGCCTACTTTCTCTTTTTCTCTGTCTTTCTCTTGCTCTATATTCCAAATTTGTGGACATGACAATTAATCTAAGCTTAACACTTTAGACAATACGGATACAGAAACAATTTCCTCTTTCCGTTTTCGTCTTTATCGACTCTTTAGTTGTCTCTGCTTTACAAGACGCGGGTGGCTATGCGATTTCCCCCCAAAATAACCTCGAGTTGCATTTGGATCGCCATACCTGTTGATTGAGTTATTTTACATTGGTATGCCTGTGGTGCGGACGGACGGTCAGTGTACGGTCACGTGATTACCAAATTTTCTGGGATGGGTAGATTTACCGATGGTGCTCCGCTGGCGCGCGCTTCGTGCGCGCGGAAGCTCCGCTATGAGTAACATAAGATGAAATTTCATTAGAACTCATAGCAAAACGTACAAAAATGCATTTAAAAGATACCCTGACCAGCTACGAAAGAAGGCAAGCATTGGTTCTTCAAGCCATCACGAGGCCACTCATATATCTGCAGCCTGTTCATCCGACAAAGGTGCGACAAAAAAAAATGTATTGACCACAAGCGACTAGCTGAGAATACGGGCTGTGAACCCACTCACTATTATTATTATTATAGTGCAGGCATTAGGTATAGCGCCTGTTCAAAACCAGCCGGCGGCTGATCCTGAAACAATTTGATAACCAAACGAGTTAAATTTATTTAATTACACGAACTTAATGCATGCCAGCTGAAGGAAATTTTAGTTTGTAACAACGCTAAATATGAAATTCAAATTTTAGATAATCTGCGATTGTTTTAGATGTCGAGCAAAGTAGAATCCTGATGAATTTTTGAAAGTGTTCACCGCTAAGATGTTTTATTTATTTATTTTTCATTCAGTCAGTCTGTTCGCTTAGACACAGATATGACTAACGATAGTTCTGCTAGACTGAAAAATGGAATTTGCCCTAAATTCAGCATCTGTCATGCGTCACGTTACTGGATATTTTAACTTTGAGATAAAATGGTCTTTACTTACAGCCGTATCCTTTCCTTTGTGTAGTCTCCTTGTGATAGTTCGCCCTGTAAGAACACTGGAAAATGCGTTTCGTTGTACCAGGAAAATAGATATAAGTGTATCTGCGTGGAAGGATTCACTGGAAAAGACTGCGAAACGAGTAAGAAATACTGAGTTGAAACAATGTTGCTACTAACTATAATACAATCACAGGTGACACACTATTAACGCACTTTGCAGGTGGGAACGGTAATCAGCATTAAGCTCTTGTACTTATTTTAGGCATTATATTATTGACTTTTACTAGTTGAGCTCACTACAACAGGGATTGGGAAGGCAAAATAGATAGGCCAATGGCCCCTGACTTTGAAAAGTTATGGGCCATTTCGTGAAAGTATGGGCCATTGAAGTCATGAGGTGGGCCGGATAAAAAGGAAGAGGGCAATGAAATGTGCAATTCGTGTGTGCAGTATTTTGTGTAATTTTAAGGTGCTTTACAGTAAGTACAGAGTATTTTTGCAGTTTTTAATACTTAATAATATTTTGCAACCGAGGGTTATGGTATTTATTTATTTATTATTTATTTCATTTCATTTTTTTGCCATGTTTGAGGCAAATCTTACGAAACATGGCATCTCTTTCAAACAGCAGCCACGGCAACAAAGTTAGCCACTTCGACTGGAATTTCCTGTCTCGATACATTCAGGCCTGGAGAGTGTGGAGGGCGTACTTGTTTCGCCAGATGGACCTTCAAATTCTTCAGTTGCATCGTTGTTGTTAGTTGTTTTTGGTGGACTCGGCGTTCAAATACATGCTAAGTAAAAACTTGAAAGTTTTCTTTGGCCTTGAAAATCTAATTTAGGAATTTGCTTCGGAGGCGTTATCTCACTAATTCAAAGGCAATTGAATTCATTTCGGCCAGAAAGACGAAAATGATGATTGCGAACTGAGTGCGAGTAAAGGCGAGTAGAGGTCTGGGAACGAAAATAAACGACACGAAACATCATCTATCGAAGGAAGAAAGACAAAGGTGGATATTTATTTGTCGAAACACAAATTAATACACAGATTGAAGTGCTTATCACCTTTAGTTGTTACCCGACCGGGGCGCATACTATGCTCGCTTAGCGGTTTTATAATGCAACATTTTCTAAATTTATGCTTCATATGCGCATGGCGCAACACCTTCCCAATTCCTGCTACAATTAAAAAATCTAACTGAGAAAATTTAAAAACTACCTTGAAAGAAAAGTCGACCAATAAGTATCACTCTGAAGTTTCACTTTCCTTGACGTAACCCGATCACAAATTTCAATTTCCCTGCTTGATCGATACTAACAGTGACTTATTCATAGACAGGTTTCGCAACAACGTTTACTTTTACTAGTTGTGTTTTCGCTGTTGATGAAGTCTAATGTACCTTGGCTGAGAGGTACATATCCTTTTTTTTTTTCATATCTTTGATTCTCTCTCCTGCAGATATAAATGACTGTGTCAATATTCCTTGTTTGAACAATGGAACTTGCATCGACCTAATCAATGACTTCAACTGCAGTTGCCCTCCAGGATTTGCCGGCAACCGATGCGAAATTGGTTAGATACTTGCTATGAATCCCGTTTAAACACCTAATGTTGGACGCCGTTGAATGCTGATGGCCGATAAATATGGATCAATTTTAAATCCTCACTACATATATGGGTCCTACGTCATCCGACAATGTTAATGATGTTATACCAACACACGTTTTTATCGGGCTGCTCTAGGGACCACTGGATATATGTTTTGCAATTTTATTGACCTTGAATTCATCTCGGTCCATAAACATGCCGAAATAAAAAACTTGGCAAATAATAATGCATCTATCTTAGCCGAACAAGTTTGGTCATTAACGCATACATAATGTATTTATTTGTCATTAATTTTGTATTATATTTCCTTCAGATATAAACGAGTGTGAGAGCATTCCCTGTTTAAACAACGGAACATGCACTGATCAAAGGAACGGATTCAATTGCAGATGTCCACCAGGATTTTCGGGCAATCGATGTGAAATTGGTTGGCTGTGTTTAGCTGTCATTTTTATTGTTTATCGGCTTGAAAATCTATACCTAACTGTCGTTGTTAGGTCTTGCATATTTGAGAACTTTCAATTGACCACTCCAGAAAATGCCATAACATACCATAATGCTCTTTGTTTGTCACCCCAAAATTTTGCATAAGCATTGCCTTCAGTTTCTCTTGGGAGTTAAAATAGCCCCAAGAGAAACTAAAAACAATCATGCTTATGCAAAATTTCGGGGTGACAAACAAAGAGCATTATGGTATGTTATGGTCAATTCGTTAAAGTCTATGCACTAAAGAACCCATCATAAAATTGGGTTTTGTTTCTTTTTTTGTTTGCAATTTATCTGTGATAATTGTTTCCTTACTGTTACTTTGTTAATCTCTCTCTCTTTTTTTTTTACATCTGTAATATTTTAAAACTTGTGACTGACCTGCCTCGATTAGCTTTAGCTACCTGCAGGTCAGTCAGATTTGATTGTAATAGATTTTTTATATATATATATAATAAATAAACTTGAAACTTGAAAAAAAAAACTTGGCGAATCAATCATAAGTGAAACTTGTCTACCAAACAAATCCAGAAATCGCTGCGTAGAGGACTGGTTCCTTTTCTCCTTATAGTTTCTGGTATAGGGAATTAAATTAGTGTTAAAGCAGCCCATAATTGAATCACGCAAGGTGCACTTTACGTAAAAAATGCTACTTTTTGCTCTCTGTTTTGCATTTTGCTGGTGTCAGTTGACTTCTGTGCTGTAAAGAAGAAAAAGGTTTACTTTTTTCTAATTATATCTCCTGCAGATATAAACGAGTGCGAGAGCAGTCCCTGTTTGAACAACGGAACTTGCACTGACCGAATCAATGCATTCAACTGCAGTTGCCCACCTGGATTTTCTGGCAATCGGTGTGAAATTGGTTAGTACAGTATTAGGTCAATTACCCTATGATGACCTCATAAGGTTAAGACGTGCTCAAATGTCAACGCCTATCCCCCACTTCAGAAACTTCAAAGGAAATTGGTACAACCTTTGGGAGGACAGGCGTTAGTTGTGATTGTTCCAGATGGTATTCCAGGCAACCATTAATTTCTCCCAAAATGCACCTTGTTTCCCCCCCCCCCCCCCCCGAAATGTTACAAAAGCATTGTTTTTTTTTTTGTTTTTTTTTTAATTTCTCTTGGAACGATTGTAATACCCAGGAGAAATGTAAAACAAAGGTTATGCAAAATATGAGGGGACAAACAAAGTGTATTTTGGGAGATTTGCAAATGGCAAATTAGTAAACCATGGATAACTTAGGGAATCAAAACTTTAATCAATATAAAAAATAAATTATATACTAACTCTGATTAACAGAAATATAAATATTACAGAAATAAAATAACTAACCTTATCAGGCTATAAGTATACAACAATATTTTTTCGATTACTTTTAATACAAATATAACCAATATAAAAATATGAGACCCTAATAACAATAATAAAATTACAAACAATCCTTCACGGATACCTAATATCTTAAATAAACATTTTTCAGCGGTTGGAGATAGATTAGCAAGCAATATACTTCCACGTTACAATTACAAGAACTACTTAGTGCAGTCAAAATCACCTGATTTTTTTTTTCTTCAAGCCCGTATTGCCAGATGAGATCAACTTAAGATTTTATCTTTATCAAATAATAAATCGCATGGTTTGTGCTCTTGCCCAGTGCAAATTCTCAAGTGCTCTTGTGACACTATATCTCCAATCCTTTCTGATATTGTCAAAATATCAATTGAACTAGGAGCCTATCCTTCTAAAATGAATATATCAAAAATTGTCCCAGTCTTTAAAAGAGATGAGGAATGTGATGCCTCCAATTATCGACCGATATCTTTATTGTCAAACTTTAACAGAATATTTGAGAAAGTAATGTACAATCGTATGAAAGACTTCAAAGAAAAACATGACATGTCGAACCCGTCGCAGTACGGTTTCCATGAGGCCCATGGCACACACCACGGTATTATTGACATTGTTGAAGCCATTCACACTAATCTGGACCAACGCCTTTTTACATGTGGAATCTTCGTTGACCTGAAATAAGCCTTCGACACCGTTAACCATAAAATACTTCATGATAAACTTCATCATTATGGCTTTCGAGGAATAGTTAACAACTGGCTTTCAGCCTACTTATCAAATCGTATACAATGCAAATTGGCCCGCTAATATCCGACAAGTGTGACGTCACCAGTAGTGTACCACAGGGATCTGTATTAGGGCCCCTTCTTTTTTTACGTTTAATAAATGGTTTTCATTTTTGCTCCGAAAAATTTAATTTCTTCCTTTTTGCCGATGATACTAATATCCTTTACGCTGACAAAAATTTGAAATCCATTGAATTGACAGTAAATATTGAATTACAAAAACTATACGATTGGCTCACTGCAAATAAGTTAACATTAAATGCTAAAAAATCTAAGTATGTCATTTTTCGGCCCTGTCGAAAAAAAGTATCTCGACAGAATACTTATCCTTCAAAAACGTGCACTACGCTTAATATATTCTGCAAACAGACAAGATCATGCTATTCCTTTATTCGTAAATGCTAAAGTAGTGCCATTAAATTTCTTGTATTATGAAGCCGTCTTAAGCTTAATGCACGACGTTGACGAAAGAAATGCACCGATAAATATTTTGAACTTGTTTTCAAGGACATCAAATTCACATCACTATTCTACACGCTCATCAAATTCACAAAATTTCTACTTAAAAAGATCTAGACTTGATATACAAAAGAATGCGTTCTCTCCTGATGGCGCAAAGATATGGAGTGAGATGTCAAATAGCTTAAAAAAAACATATCAAGGGAGACCTTCAGGAAAAAAACTTAAACGAGCTTTATTAAATATACTGAAAACCGAAGACAACTATATATATAAATATAGATAAGGACAAAATCATAGCCAGACTTAACAAATATTAACTTACAACTCTTCTCCCTATATATAACTAGTACATATCATCATAATCGTTTCTTTTCTTTATCCTTTAATTAGTTTTCCTTTTTTGGTTTAATGTGGAGCCATATTACTTAATACATTTCTCTCCTTCTCTCTGCGAAACTGTTACTTTGTTAATCTCTTTTTTGACATCTGTAATATTTTAAAACTTGTGAGACTGACCTGCCTCGATTAGTTTTAGTAGATTAGTTTTAGCAGATTTGATTGTAATAGTTTTTTATATATAATAAATAAACTTGAAACTTGAAAAAAACTTGGCGAATCAATCGTAAGTGAAGCTTGTCTACCAAACAACTCCAAAAAACGCGAGAACTGGTTCCTATTCTCCTTACAGTTTCTGGTAAAGGGAATTACATTTATAGTGTAAAAGCAGCCCATAATTGTATCATGCAAGGTGCACTTTACGTAAAAAATGCTACTTTTTGCATTTTGCTAGTGTCAATTGACTTCTGTGCTGTAGGGAAGAAAAAAGTTTACTTTTTTTTTCTAATTATATCTCTTGCAGATATAAACGAGTGTGGGAGCAGTCCCTGTGTGAACAACGGAACTTGCACTGACCGAATCAACGCATTTAACTGCAGTTGCCCGCCAGGATTTGCCGGGAATCGATGTGAAATCGGTTACATTTTTTTAGCTAGCTACAATTTTGCATTTCTTAACTTTATCATCAACGTACGTCCTAATTTTTATGCGTGTTTGGATATCATTTTGTTACAGACATTAACGAGTGTAAGAGCAACCCTTGTCTCAACAACGGAACATGCAACGACCAACACAACGGATTCAGCTGCAGTTGTCCATCTGAATTTGCTGGAAAGCGATGTGAAACTGGTTAGCTGTGTTAAGTTGAATCTTGTAGTGAAAAATTTGTTTAGCTCTTTTCCAAGTAAAAGTAAACTGACTGTTTTAGCTAATTATAAGCTTTCCAAGTTTTCCCTAATACACTGTTTAGCGACTTATTCCGACTTTTAAAATGAGGTTTCGTGGCAAATTGGGTGTCTTCTTTTCCACCGCGCGCAAGATCTCGCATTGATTGTCTCTCGTAGCTCCGTTAACACGAGCACTAACCTGACACTTAACATAAAATACGTTTTATCCGTACCGGACGGATAATGTTTTCTAACCTGGTCGCAGGTTATTAACTTTGATCAAGGCTAAATATTGCGAAGATCTAACTCAGTAATACTCGTTGAGTCGTTACTACTATGGAAGATCGGCATCTGTTTCCTGTCTGCCAAGTTTTCCTAGCTTATCGAAGCTTATCTTTAGAATAGCTGTCTTCTGATTTAATTTGTATGAACAAGGATTCAGGTCTATGTCAAATTCCCACAACTTTCTTTATTGACTAAATACTGATTTCAAAGTGTGTACCGTCAATTTTGTAACATGGCCCTGCACCGGTAATGCCATGTGCGTTCTTTATTCTGGATTTGACTTTTTTTTTTTTTTGCTCATATAAACGGGGTTATCACGAACTAGCTTGTGGACGTCCTTTGGTGGACTGCGCATACTTTGAAAGTAATTTTATTCACGGAAATAATTATGACACTTCTTTGCAGTGTTATTCGCCAACGCAGATTGGCTAGATGAATTACCTCCACCAGATATAAACGCGTGCGAAACCAATTCATATTTTGTCTTTCACCCTTAGATATTATCTCGAGTGTGGCAACACTGTTTCTTTCACCTGCGATTGCAAATGGCAGCAACTGGGCGCTGTGTTGGCAGGCCTCCACTCATGGCTGGGCTGCCAATACCTTTCACGACAAATGCTACGGGAAACGTCACACGATTACGATAATCAAAAAAGACCACTACGTGTTCGGAGGATACACGGATATTCCTTGGAGTAAGTAAAACGTCCTTTTTGTTACTGAAAATGGAATTAAGGCACTTTGCTTGTATAGTGCGTATGTATAATGGTTTGTGGACTATAGTCACTTTACTTATAATCTAATGCTACAAAATAAATATTTAAAAATTATTCCTCGAGCCCGAATGGGCTCTGAGTCAATGGCTCATGATACCGAAGGCCGAATGGGCTACTAACTCAGAGGCCATGAGGGCGAGGGGAATAATTGTTTTAGTAAAATCCAACTAGTTGGTCAAAAATATCGAGAGTAAAAAAAAAAATTTAGCCGAGCTAAAGCTAGACTTTCATCCTTTTTTCCCGCCAAAAGGTGCGCGCTTTTCGCTACTAGGGGGCTATAACATATAGCCTAGTAGTAGCTCAACCAATCAGAACGCAGCATTGACAATAGAGCTCTAGCTAGATTTTACTAAATAGATTTAGCCAGGGCTAAAAGCTAAGCTCCCATTAATAAATTCGTTATAAATCAAATAATAAACTTGTAATCCACAAATCAGTTAACTTTAGGGCACATAGTATCTCATGTGACTTTGAGGCAAAGGCTAAGTCATTTTGGAGAAAAATAATTTGAAACAAATTTTACATCGAGTTAATAGTCTTATATGTACACCCAAAAATAGCAATCATGCTCAACACAGTAGATTAGGCCTGGAAAACAATGTCTTCCCAAACAAAATAACCCAGGCGCCCACCACCTTAATTTTATAAGGTTAATTCATAGTCTCTCCAACCCAGTGGTTGGAGAGACTATGGATAATTGAAAGACAATTTTATGAAACACACGATAGTCCTTGGTGGCTGCAAATTTACACGTTGCATTCCTCTGTCTAAAAGGGAGCCCAAAATAAAAAATCAGGCCATAGTTTTTGTGCTCGACAAGTTTACTTTACAAGTAAATCTTGGCGACGAATCTGGTGGCGGGTAAAAGAGCCTTTTAAATATACTTTTTCTGATCACGTCTGAGGTAAACAGTACTATGACGCGCTGTTTTTTTTATCATACAGACCTCGGGCAGAATTTGCTCTTTTTTGCCCTATTTAAACCTATAATTCTGCAGTTTTTCACGATTTTGCAAGACAAATTGCACTCATTAAATATCCAGGACGATCTAAGCACGCGTTTCCTTTGCACAAAAAGTTATGGCATTGACCACATTATAAAACGTTTTCATGAAGAGAATTCCATAATGCCGGGACTTTTCAGTTAGAAAAATCTGATCCTATGTGATATGCAGAGTGATAATTATGGGCTTTTAGTAAAAACGATAAGAATATTCCAAAAATCACCTTTTCAGCCGGACGGGTTCTCACTTTTGACAAGCGCCAACTAATTTGCAGTTCGAGCTGTCAAGTGTTTGAATGAACATTAATAGAGTTACCATTTACGCTTTAACACGATAGAGAATTTGTTATGTTTAGGTTTTATTTCCCTTTATTTATAAAACTGTTTATGGTTTTGTTATGTGTAATCTTTAAAAGCGAGTGATATTTACGCGCGGCATTTTGAGTGGCCTGCATGCGCCGGATGTAAGCTTACGACTGAAAACAACCGGCGCAGCGATAAAAATTGCGAGAGGGACTACTAACAATCAATAACATAAATATGATTCGGTGAAACATGAAAAGAGACAATAACTTTCATTCACGAAGACAAGTATTGGGAATAGAGTGTCTTGAAAACGAGTCACGTAAGCATGAGCTTTAGCTTCAGTTTATGTTTAAAGCCGGCTTTCCGGTGTTTGTTGTCTTTCAAGATGAACTCGAGGCAAGAAAATCGTTCAGAGCTTTCCTTTTACAGCCAAAATCATAACTAAATATTTTTCGGAACATTTCCTTTGTATTTGCGATCAAAAAAATTTCTAAAGGCTTTTTAAACCTAATACTATTGTAGGTCAGATCATTTTCTCGTGCATAAACTAGCCGCATAAACTACGCTCGACTTAAGGAAACCTGAAAACAAAAACAAAAAACACATTAAAGACAATAATTGCTCAGGCTTACCAGTCGAGATGCTGCTCCTGAAGGCCATCAAGAGAGACTTGAGACTTTTCAACCCTCTTACGCCTCTAACAAGGGCAATTGAGTAAGTTCATTTTTGAAAACGATGCCATCCGAAATCGGATTTCCAATGACTTTGACAAGCCGTGCATTTCTCAACCAAAAACGCAGTAAACAAACCAGCCATGAATTACTGAAGAATCTTGATAGCAGCTGTATTTCATTTTGTACATTTAGTAGAAAAAGACAGTTAAAAACATCACAAGATGACACAAAACTCTGCCAGCCTTAGCTATCAGTATCCAAGTTTCCAGATGCTGTATAAATTTTCCACATGAACTCACCTGTCAAATTTTGACCAATAAGAGCAAAAAAATTAGACGTAGAGCGTGACCAACGCGTGACTATGGTGGGAAAAGTCAAAAGCATGTAAAAGCCGGTTGAATTTTCGCGTCCGAAGTTAGTTTGAAATCAAAATTTTAAAAGTGCTGCTCATGAGCACGACTTATTTCATATGCATTTTAAAAAAATTGAACTTGAGCCTGCGATCATTTGAAAATTAGCAACTTGTCAGCGGATAACTTCAAAAAGCACTTGAACACAGTGGGTCGATACCTGAGCCCGCGATACGGTCAGGCGATACTGGTCAGTGGATACACTGTTTTGACAGCTGTCAAATGATCAAAACATGGATGTACAATATCAGGTTGCAGGCTCCCAAACTAGCTAGAAGGTGTGAAATTTAACATTGGTATGCCTGTGGTGCGGACGGACGGAAGGTCGGGCGGTCGGTGTACGAACACGTGATTGCCAAATTTTCTAGGATGGACAGACTTTCTAAGATATGGGGCTCCACTCAAAATATAGAATTTTAGCCCGTGGTTAAATAAAATATCAGCGGAAAACTTTACAAAAATACGTGACCTCAATGGGTAGAAAACTGAGCCCTCGATGGCCAGCGGGTGCTCTAGTTTGAAAGCTGTCAATTGAACTTCATTAGAATGGCAAATACTCGAATTAACGGACTATTGACCACGAGTGTGAGTAATAAGTTATTTCAGTCCGGCTTGTAATGGGGGCGAAATGCCAGATCGTGTACATGAGCGGACCTTAGCCCTCGTTATTACTTTTCTGATAGTGGTCTGCACATGTCCCATTTTGACAGCTGTCAATTGACCTTAATTTGACTCGCTTATATATCTTTAAACCACTGGCAGCCGACTGACAGCCCTACCCGGCGTAGTTTCGTTCTTATGTTGAATTGGTAGTTTAAAACGACTAGTCTTCCATCTGAGCCCGGGAGATAGTCATGTGATAATTGCCAGCGGATGTTTGATTTTGACAGCTGTCAATCTAATCACACTCATACGGATGGCTTAGTGTAGTGAAAGACAAGGATGAATGTGTTACACTTACTGAATTTTTTTTAAAACAGGCTGAGAAAGACGGTCTTCTCTTTAAATTTATGTTACAGATTAGTATAAGTAAAGAATACTTCGATTTATCAAGATTAATTGTTTGAACTAACTATAAAGCAAGATTCTTTGGTTTACAAAACACTATTTTCAATATTTCTGGCAGCTCATAGCTCTGAGATTCGAGGAAAAACTTTTTCGTGTACAAATTTATGAAAAGAAATCTCGGGAGCGGTCAGCATTCGAAGGGGACCGAGGCACTGTTGCCCTCTGAAGTCAGAGATTTTGCAATGTTGCCCGATCAGAGTTTTGGCGGGAAACAGTTTCATTGTTATATGTCATGTGACCTTGAAGTAAAAAATAAGAGGGCGCGCTGTTGGGAAAAAATCCAGCTATATAGCTACACCAGTCACTATTCCCTACTGAAATTTTATTTTATTTTTTTTTCCATGAAGTATCGATCATCAAGGCAAGGGTGTTGTATGTTTAATTCGTTTACTTTTGACTTTCCAAATTTTTAGCGCTTTGTCCTAATAACTGGATCTATCTACAAGGTTCATGCTACAAAGTCTCGTCAGGGCAATCGAACTGGACCGCTGCAAAATCTGCCTGTGAAGCTTTGGGGTCTAAGCTCGCCATGGTGACATCACACGCCGAACAACAAGCACTAGTCTCGAAATTATCACAAAGTGTATGGATTGGTTTGCGAAGGGACCCCACGGTCCATTCACGTTGGTTGTGGGTTGATGGATCAAGAGCGACATATACTCACTGGAGTGATGAAGAACCTAACGACTCTGAAGGAATTGAGGATTGCACACAAATAATTCTTCCTCCAGGAAAATGGAATGATTTGGCATGTTCCAAAAGTCTTAAATACCTTTGTGAAACCAATGGTAGGCAGCACCACGATTGTGTGCTTAATATCTTGTACGTATTAGGATGGTATACTCAGTGCGTGGCTGTAGCTGGGAAGCGTACAATGTAAAGCTTGATGAATTACTTTCACTACGATTGGTTGACATGTAGATAAATATTAAAAGAGAAGCCTTTGTCATTTTCCTGGACTTTATCCTTGCATTTAATTTCATTGAATGCTTGCCCTCCCCCCTCGCCCCCCTCCCCCGAAAAAAAAAATATATTTCAAATAATGATTAACTAAAACGAAAAAAAAATGAAACAGAGTAAGTTTTAAGATGATCAACCCTTATTAGTCGTGTCTATTACTCAGTTCATCTACTTCAGGCATAAGAAGATAACAGATAATATGCCGAAGGGGAGGTGAACAGTGATGTTTATACCTAACATTAAAATAAAAGATTTCGCTTAGCAAGATCTTTGTGATTCGGGAATTTGTCGAGAGCATTTCACGATTTTATTTCTAATTTAGGTCAAATTAATGAACCCAAAATTTATCACTTTCTTGGTATTTGTCGGTACAGATGCCCTTTTTTTCGCTTAAATATCGCCTTCAGGAATTGTCGTGAAACGGAACGCGTATTGACTCCCGTCCCAAAACAGTGATTTACTAGGAAGCTTAAGCAACAACGACGGCGACGGCTACGAAAACGTCACTTAAAAAGTGAATTTGGGCTGCCTCAAACTTTATCGCGCTTATTCCATCTCCTTGGATTCGTCAAATGTTGCCAGATTTTTCTGGAGTTGAATTGTAAAAGACTGTATCGAAGTTCAGGACCAGAAAAAGAAAGTCGTTGTCTTGTTTTCAAGTCCTCCACAAAACGAGAAATTAGGCACTTTCACGTTGTAGTCGTGCAGTTACCTCAAACAAATGTACAAAAAGCGTTATGCACGTGCAAAGTTGTTGTTTTGCTTAATCTAAACCTATTGCTTTTTTTGCTGTTCTCGTTGCCGTCGCCGTCGTCGTTGCTTAAGCTTCCTAATAGCCAAGAGTATTTTAAGTTACGCAAAAATTGCTATTCACTTATTTGTTAAGGGGACTATGTCACGTTATTTACTACGTTTTTGTTTTTGTTGCTGTTGTTGTTTTTTTCACTTAATTGAATTGGAAGATTAGTACATGTAATCCCATTGTGTTATTTGAGACTAACTTTAGGCATTGCAACTGTTCCCTGTAGTCTGTTCAGTGCAATTATCGATGGCAACGATAGACATCAGATTGAAACTTGGAAAAGTTGTGCCAACTTTTAATGTTATGCCTACAAAAATCCCACCAAATTTATTTTTGGTTAGTACTCCCTGATGCAATTTGTTTGATACTTTCTTCATAACTCAAAAGGACTATTTTGTGTATGAGTAAATGCACAATTCAATTCTTGTTGCTGCAATATCCCTGTGACGTATCCCCTTCATTTATAAAAAACTGAATCATTTGATAATGCAATTCTAGAGCTCTGATTGGCTTAGCCATCATGGTATATGAGCCAATATACCATGCTCTCCAAATACGGTAACTGTGAGCGACTGTACGCGTCTGCCCAAAATTAAAAAAACAACCTGAAAATCGGTTCTTTTTACAAAAAAGTCGCAAAGAATTCTCGATATTTTGTGGGCGTTTTTAATAAAACAATTATTCTACTCGCGCTTGTTGAATATGAGATGATTATAGCCAACTCATATCTAACGCGCACTCGTGGAATAACTGTTAAATATTCTAAAGGGGGTTACGTCACGATTCCTTTTGTTATTGCTTTTCAGCGTTCGTGGATGGATACGGTACGACTTCCAACTCGTTTATCTTCTCTCTCCTGGATAAAGAAGGGCTTGCACCATTTAAGAGCATAGTGACGAATACATCATTTTCAATTTACCGTGGGTCAAGTTACGGTCCAACATTTGGTGGGGGGCATGACATATACATCGCTGATAATGCCAATCAGAATGCTAATTCCTACACTAATTTTGGCACCTCTTACTGTCTTCCAAATGAAGTTACAGACCCTCATACAATCCTGGCTGGAGCCCGTTACTTCTCACCTGACGAAGTTGAGGTATTTTACCTCACTTGAGTTCATAGTTAAAGGTGCTATGTCTCGATTTTTTCGCATTATGTTGAAAGTCCTAAAGACACATTGGAATAACTGGGGAAAAAGAGAAATAATTTATCAGTTTTATTCAAAATTACTCTATTAATATCCCTCAGTTTCTCAACTTTAAGTGAATGACGTTGGCTTCCAATGGCCAGGATGGAAACAGATTCAAAGTTGAATAAAACGGGCCAACTTTTTTCAATTTTATTCCAGTGTTGTCAAAGGTTGACCATAAAAAAATCAAAGTTAGTTTTTCTTTCTGTAGAAATCATTTGAGTTATTTCTTTTACAGTTCTGATAAGTGGGATAAGAGATAATATAACTGAGAATACTTATATATAATTTCAGCTCAGCTTTGACTCTGTAAACAAAGCGGAAATAACCATGTTATAACGCCTTTAGCCTTTTGATTTTCGTGTGCAGAAACCGTTTAAATCAACGAAAAGAATACCACAACAACAAAGTGTTGCGGAATTCTTATAACCCCGCTCGCTGGTTCAAACAAATCACATTGAAATAAGTATACAACGCATTGAGTGTTGACCATCGGGTGCTAGTTTTCCTTGACACTCAGGGTTTGTGACAGTTTTCTGCTTGCAAAGACGGGTTTTACGTTAACATCGATCTTGGCTCCCAGAGAATAGATATCTTTGCGTACGCGATCAGCTGATCGCTGATCTTTAAAGGGCAATACTATGTAAACAGATGGGTCTACTGAAGGCACGGTGTGTATTTCTTTATCTGGTTCCTAGCTGAACTTATTTGTAGTGGAATCGACCAATGTTTTGGGATAGCGCAGCTTTGAAAATATGGTGCGTAACTTGTTGCATTCTTTTGCAAAACCTTCTTTGGTTGAAGATACACGGTACGCACAGTTAACCATCGTGTAAAACCCGTCTTTACAGGCAGAAAACTGTCACAAACTCGGAGTGTCAGGAAAACAAGCCCCCGATCGTCAACACTCAATGCGTTGTATACTTATTTCAATGTGATTTGTGCGATGCAAATTATGTCGGGTACACTGCCCGACACTTACATCAACGCATAAGTGAACACCGTTTTTCAGCCATCGGGAAACACCTTGAAACACAGCATGGCAACAACAGAACAAAGACCGACCATCTTTTCAAAGTTCTGAGGAAATGTAACAGCAAGTTTGATTGCTTAGTCTACGAGACGTTATACATAAAGGACATCAAGCCTTCTCTTAAAACGCAAGCCGACTCCATTTGCGCTAAACTATTTACGCGACACTTTCGTACATTTTTTTTTGTCTCTTATTGTGTTTCTTACCTTGGGAATCATACCCATTGGTCCCGCAAATATTTTATGTATTGTTTTAAATTCTATATATTCGTTTTACACCTTATACTTTTTCACTTTTCAACTTGATAATGGCGTAACGTAGCGCCGAAAAGTCGTTCACTTTTTGAAATAATTTTTAGATGTATTTTAAAAATCCTTTAGCGTTTAACTTTTTGATCAAATTATACAAAATCGCACGTTCTTTCGCCTTATTTAGCTTTAGAAAATGCATGCAGTTACCTCTTTTTTATCGTAAATATACTCGGACTTTGTCTACATTATTGTGAAATCTAATGTCACGAAATCTAACTTCTTTGCGCTACAAATTACAATTTCTAATAAATATTTAATCACAAAATAATCAAGTTAAGCATCACCTATTTCTTCCCCGACATAAAGCATTTTGCATGGGTTATTGAAACCGTTTAATATAACTTAGTAGCCGTGGCGTTTTATCATTGGACAGTAATCCAGACCCCTTAACCAAGTGGGCTATTTTTAAAGAAGATAAAGTTTGTCTGTCTTGATCAGTTTATGAAATTGCTCTCGATGAAAGATGATCAGGATAGCAGCGACTGGAAAACTGAAAATGGTCTAGAACCGGTTTTTTTATGGCTAAACTGCGTTTAAATAACGGGTTGAAAAGCATAGATAAAGTTCTCAGTAATTAACACCCGCAAATAAGAGCCTACATTTTTACAGTTCTGGCATAAAATTTCCTTTTATTCTGGGCTAGTTATCGGCAATTTAAGGCTAGGTTCTTAATTTCTATGAAGGCCTAGGGGAGAAAGTTGTTGAATACCCGAGAAAAAAAAAGAAACTTGAATTTGGTCCTTGAATATACAGTATTTATTCACAACTGCACATTATATATTTCAAACCTCCTTTATCTGTGCTTTTTACAACCCTTTTTCGTTGTAGGAATTACAGATGAAAAACTAATTTTAATTAGCAGGATCATCGATCCAAGTAAACTGTGTCAGTAAACTGTGTCAGTAAAACAACAGCAGTTTTTAAATACGAAAACTTGTAAGAGTTAACCACCTTTAAAGCGCTTCTTTTTCTATATATATGTTTACTTTTTCAGAAACACGTTGTAATAAAAATGGCCCTTTCTACAATCACCAAAACGTTAGTTCGTAGTTCTTGAGACGATCCCTGCATTACTTTGATGTAATTGTTTCATTCATCTGGACATTCTTGATGATCTCGCAGCTTTCTTACGCTGGGAATGCAACCATACCTATTAGTGGTCAGAGCCAATGTCTAATTAGCTACAAATTCGCGCATGTCATGTCGAAGCGCGCCATAGGAAAGAGTGCCCTCCTTATTAATGCGGTAAACGAGGCCGATCAAACGCTCTCCAAAACGCTTCAATTGGCCATCTCCACTTAAAAAGGGCTATGCCACACTATTTCACCATCGTTTTTCAATCATTTTTTTTCTGTATCCTCTCTGGTGACAGTATAGATCGGTTTGACTATCACGCAATAAACACGGCACATAAAACCGTCCAGTGGAAGAAGCCAAGAAAATGAAATGCTATAAAAGACCTAATTTATGAACAATTTGTCCAAGTCTCATGTATTTGTGACCCACATTTTCTCGAGTTATTTGCCTTAACGTTTCACGCATCTTTATAGAGCTTTGTGTGGAGACGCCATATTGGTGTAAAGTTTTGGTACACCAATATGGCCGGCGGAAATCAACAAAAACATCTGGAGTTCACTTTTTCTATAAAAGCTCTTTCTTTTCACTCTAGAACTAGCACACGAGCACAAAAGCATATCTTCTAAAACTTGGGATGGTTATACTCACTGCTGAAAATCAGAAGGAGAGACACTTATTTTTCAACGAGACAGTATTCATATATTGGTGTCACACACTGTGAAAACTCGAAAGTTCAAATGGCTGTATTTTCTAAACGAAACATCCTACAGGACTGCAAACTTGTACAAAGATATCTTTTTTTGTTTATCTTCAACCCATTGTAAATAGGAATTCGTAAATTCTCGCTTTATGACTTTACAATTTGATGACGTCACTGTGAAAACCATCTGCAGTTGAAATTGATTTTGTAAAATTTCCTTTTCTTATTTTTGTGTTTATTTTACGTCTTGTTTTGTTTGTTTATTTTCTTTTGGAGCTTACCCCTATTTAAAGCCATCTGTTTCATGTGTTATTTGCCAAAATCCCAGTGCACCCCCCACCTGAACCCCTGTCCATCAATAAAATTCCTTGTTAACTTGTTTATGACTCAGAACTTTTCCTCATCTTTCACATCTATGGATAACTTTGACGAAAGCTGCCTACTCAATTATACGCGTAGGTAATTTCTGCTAAGTTTATCTTTTTTTGGCAAATGAGGAACTTGCTTGCTCTCTAATTAGTTTCCATAGAGATAAATGGTAATATTATGTGTGAGATAAATTTATTCGTGTAGCAAGTTGAGGTGTCTTCCGTGGCAAACCACTACTCCAATGTGATTTGCTGTAAATCTTTTAAAAGAAATCGCAGAAATTTTGCGATTTGCTAGAATAGACGTTATACTAAGGAATGATTAGCATAATTAAGGAAAGCCCGCTTAGAATCTCCACATTTTTGTTAATAAAATTATGCAAGGTAATTTAACCGAAACTTAGCAAGGGGCAAAACATCATTAGTCGTACTGCTGATTAATTTACCACACACGCATTTATACGAAAGTGGAAGTTCTTGTTTTATTCATATAATACTGACAAAACGAAGCTACAGATCATTAAGCTCGATTTTTAGAACACTCCGTTACCTGAGACTTAAAGCCTAGTAGATTATATTAGGCTCGGAGATATTTCCATCTTAGTGGTCGACGGAAAATTTGAAAAAGCAATTTATTAAGTTGAGGTACGTTTACGCAATTAATAATTGATAATTTGCCAGACTACGCAATGTAAGCCCACGCTAAAGTCTTGACAGGAAGATTGTTTTCGTTTTTGTCTGCAATGTACAAATTTTGATATTCTCAGGAAAGCAACGACAATTCAATTAACACTTAAAAACGTCAGTGAAAACTGTTTTTCAGTGGTATGAACACTAAGCAGAAGAATCTTAAGTGGTTCATTAATATGAATTAAATTGGGCAAATAGTGAAATTATTTCGTTGAATTGGGAACAAAGTATTTGAAAGAAGTTTTTGTACTTTAATTTAGTTTAATCACCAGAAAAAGTCTACATGGAAATACTGCTCTCTCTCTCTCTCTCTCTCTCTCTATCTCTCTCTCTCTCTCTGCTTCAAATTTCATCAAATCCCCTTAGTCATTTTTAAAACAAGCCATTTGTTCTAAAATAAGGTTTTTAGACGAGTTTTCATATTATTTATTGATGGAAATGGTTTAACCTCTTTTGTGTCCGTATAAGGTTACAGACGAACGATATAATAAGTAGATGTGGGTGCTTGTTCTAATGCATTCAATTTAAAGACTGATTCAGACAAATGCTAAAACTTCACTTCTCGGCGTATCACGAGAAGATGAAAAAAACAGTAATTCAGAGAAACTACTTCTTCCTTCTATGGATCTTTGTCACGTTTGCATCTAATTCTGAAGGTACATAGACTATGTCTTTTATTTCCTTTATTGTAGTTTTTCAGTATATTATGACATGAAAAAAGAATCTCATATTTTCCCTCCCTTCTTTTAAAAAGCTTTCAGTCAAGGATCGATTGGCAACTTTTTCTACGTCAACTTCATGATAAGTGAATTTTCCTACCTGAATATCACAAGCATTGGGCGGAATCTTATTCAAGACGAAAACGATTGTGGCTACGCCTGTCTAGAAATTCCTTCATGTTTTTCCTACAATGTGGCTGCCTTTCCTGATGTCAACGGCAAACTTCTGTGTGAACTCCTGCCCTCGGACAAGTTTAACAACTCGGACAAGTTCAACGCCAGTAAAGAGTTTCATCACATTTATATTGCGGTAAGTCAAACTTCTTATTACTCAAAAATGTTCCTTCTGGGGAAAATAAAAAGTTTTTTCTTGTTTGTTTGTGTGACTATTTTCTTTTGACTCTCGCTAGTTTCGAAAGTTAGCATTTGTTAATCAAAATGTATCTCTTCGCTTGGAAAATCTTGAATGCAGTGGATTACGTTGTGCTTCAAATGCAAAGGAATTGGCTAATGAGTTTGGATAAAAAAAAAACCTTATAAAAGTTTTACAACTAAGTTAAACCTTTCAACTCTTAATATAAACACCTGCTGATACCCAAACATACTTGATGAGATCAATATATTTATGTTCGAATGTCCTAAACGTTAGTGAGGGGGGAGTTGCTAACAAAGGTCTCGACTGAAATATTTTCCGACAAAAAGCGTTTAGCTCGTAAAACACATTTGTCATATCATGAATTTCGCTTACTATTTCTTTGCATACTTGGCTTGCCTTAAAAGTTACAGAAACGTTTTAATACTCCTATTTTAGGCTAATCTTTTGCCAGCTAGACTATGTCAGCACAACGCCTTGAAATTCGGTAGCATCTCTGCAAATTTCTGGGTAAATGAAACAGCGTTGACTTTCAAAACCTCACTAAAAACTCAACTGAGCAAATCCAGCGGGGAGTGCAAAAGATAAACATGTATATTGCTTGCCGTCCTTAATTATATCGATGTCATTTGAGCATCGACATGTATGACAAATTCGTTGCTTTTTGAATCCATGAAACAAAGCGAAAGGGAAACAAAGAAAATTTAATCCCAACTTTTGTAGGTTTACAGAAAGCTGAATTTAATCCAGGGCTCGGCTCGTTGAAGTAGTTATAACATCATATAGTGAAGACAATGAATGTCTATAGTTTTCGTACTGAAAGTTAACTGAGGCCCCGAAACGTTCTCACTTTCTCGTGCTTTTCTTGTTCTGTTTGGACATTACTATGGCAACACAGAGTACCTAACCTGTTAACCTATGGGAACATTCAACTGAGGGAATTCGTATCCATTAAACGTTCCTGGCAATAAATGACTTTAAACGAGTAAACTGCCTTGTCGAAACAATTTTTATTGTATCGAGTTCTTCGTTCTTTTTCACACAAGCGGACCACTTTGATCCTTATATTTGGCTGATTCAATGGGATATTGTCATAGCAACGCACATTTAAAGATAGGACTGCCACCTGTAACTGATGAACCGTTCGTGTTTTGTTGTTATAAAAAAAAACAGCTTTTGTTATTGCGTCACAAGAAATACATGTTACTGGCGGTAGAAGTGCTACCCTGTGAAAAAGCAAGCATAAAGTTTTCTAAAAAAAGCAGACAATAATTGAGGGACTTATCAAAGTCTGCTTTACATTTGTTAGAGCTGCGCAAAATTCACGTTACTTGATCTCATTTTTTTATTTCCATTTTTTTCATACTTTTTCTTTCTTCGTCCTTATTTCGAGAAACACCTGGATTTTTGTAGCCTGTTATATAGGCTCCGAGATAGTAGTGCAGCGGGAGCAGGGACAGAGAGGACCATTTTTTTTTCCGCCGCTAACCCCTTTCCTAGATCGCGTGCGTCTTATTTTAAATAGGTTTGCTTCTTTTATCTTACCGTCATCCCTACTTTGAGATCCTACGCAGTATACCCGTAAGTTCAACATGGATGAAACGGATTGAAAACAAGCCTAAAATTTCGAATTTATTGGGTTTGCATAAAATCTAGTTATTAGTAGATTTCTCTATGAGCTCGAGTTAGAACGCAACTTACAATTTGTTACCCCCACTTTTTAAAGCAACTTAACCAAATTTTAACAATATTTACTTTTTTAAACAAAATAATACAAAAAGTAAGCATGTTCAACAGTTAAGCACTCGTTGAGAGCACGCTTCATGTATATATCAAAGGCGAGAAAAGCAGATAATTTTCTTACCAGTCTTTGTTCACTTATTGGCTGCATATCTCCTCCTGATAAAAATGTTAACATTCGCATGAAAGTGATAAAGTACTTATTTGTAGTATATAACAAAATAAAGTCCGGAAGATTCATCGATATTTTGTGGGCATTTTTACTAAATAAAACAATTATTCAACTCGCACTTGTTCCATGGAGATAATATAGTCAACCCATACCCAACAACTCGCAGGTGAAATAATTGTGTTACTTAATGCTACATGTAACTAAAACTTGGGGCTCAAGTTGGTCGACGAAAGTCAAAAGCTGAATTTGCCGTAAATTCAGCATACGTCTAATATGGATAAATGATATGCGTCACGTTACTGGATTATGTTTTGTCTTTGCCATGAAATGGTCTTTACTTACAGCTGTATCCTTTCCTTTGTGTAGACTCCTTGTGACAGTTCTCCCTGTAAGAACACAGGAAAATGCATTTCGTTGTACCAGGAAAATGGATATACGTGCATCTGCGTGAAAGGATTCACCGGAAAAGACTGCGAAACGAGTAAGAAATACTGAGTTGAAACAATGTTGCCACTTACTATAATACAATCACAGGTGACACACTATTAACGCACTTTGCAAGTGGGAACGGTAATCAGCATAAAGCTTTTGTACTGATTTTAGGTATTATATTATTGACTTTTACTTCCTTGAGCTCACTACAATAAAAAAATTTAACTGAGAATATTTTAAAACTACCTTGAAAGAAAAGTCGACCAATAAGTATCGCGCTGAACTTTTACTTTTCCTTGACGTTACCCGACAACAAATTTCAATTTCTCTGCTTGATCGATAAAAGTGACTTATTTATAGACAGGTTTCTTCAACAACCTCTAGAAAAAGGTTTACATTTACAAGTTGTGTTTTGACTCTTGCTAAAGTCTAATGTATACCTTGGCTGAAAAGTACATATGATTTTTTTAAATATCTTTGATTCTCTCTCCTGCAGATATAAATGACTGTGTCAATTTTACTTGTTTGAACAACGGAACTTGCATCGACCTAATCAATGGCTTCAACTGCAGTTGCCCTCCAGGATTTACCGGCAACCGATGCGAAATTGGTTAGATACTTGTTGCTGCTATTTCCATTGCATTTCCGCCAAAACACAACATGAAACACCAAATGTTGGACGCTGTTGAATGCTGATGGCTGATAAATATGGATCAATTTTAAATCCTACATGGATCCTACATCATCCGACAATGTTAATAATGTTATACCTGCAAGATAAGTTTTTATCGCGCGGTTCTAGGGTCCACTGGATAGATGTTTTGCAATTTTATTGACCTCGAATTCCTCTCGGTCCAAGAAAATGCCGAAAAAAAAACTTGGCCAATACTAACGCATTGGCCCAACAAGTTTGGTCATTAACGCATACATATTTATTTGTCATTAATTTTGATTATATTTCCTTTAGATATAAACGAATGTGAGAGCAGTCCTTGTTTAAACAACGGAACATGCACTGACCGAGGCAACGGATTCAACTGCAGTTGTCCACCAGGATTTTCGGGCAATCGATGTCAAATTGGTTAGCTGAGTTTAGCTTTTATTTTTATTGTTTATCGTCTTGAAAATCTATGGACTAACTGACGGTGTTGGTATTACATGTTCAATAATTCAGTGATTTCTGGGATCGTTTGGGTGGGTAAGAGTTAATTATAATTGGTCGATGGTATTCAGGGCAACCATTAGCTAATCAAGAGCATTAACGCTTGTCCACCAAACGATCCCAGAAATCGTTGCGCTAAGAGCTGGTACGTACCCTTTGCCCTTACAGTTCCTAATTTTGATGCGTGTTTGGATATCATTCTGTTACAGATATTAACGAGTGTAAAAGCAACCCTTGTCTCAACAACGGAACTTGCACTGACCGGAGGAGGTCATTGCTGAAAGTTTAAAACCGATCAATCCAGCTGTCAAGCTTTAAGCACTGTGCAAACAGACGCAATATTGTTGGCCAGCAACTCCCAACATTGTTGGGAGTTGTTTCGTCTATTTGCACGTGGCTTAAAGATTGCAATTTTTGGTCTCTGTATTGAACTTTGCTCAGTTGCTGGTGTCAATTGACTTCTGTGTTGTAAAGAAAAAGAAGTTTACTTTAATTATATCTCCTGCATATGTAAATGAATGTGACAGCAGTCCTTGTTTGAACAACGGAAATTGCACTGACTGAATCAACGCATTTAACTGCAATTGCCCGCCAGGATTTGCCGGGAATCGATGTGAAATCAGTTAGATCATTTTAGCTAGCTACAATTTTGCATTTCTTAACTTTTATCATTCGTGTGCGTCCTAGTTTTGATGCGTGTTTGGATATCATTCTGTTACAGATATTAACAGTGTAAAAGCAACCCTTGTCTCAACAACGGAACTTGCACTGACCGGAGGAGGTCATTGCAGAAAGTTTAATTCAAAACCGATCAATCCAGCTGTCAAGCTTTAAGCACTGTGCAAACAGACGCAATATTGTTGGCCAGCAGCTCCCAACATTGTTGGGAGTTTTTGCGTCTGTTTGCACGTGGTTTAAATATTGCAATTTTTAGTCTCTGTATTGCACTTTTGCATTTCTTAACTTTTATCATTAGCGTTCTTCCTAATTTTGATGTGTGTTTTGATATCATTCTGTTACAGACATTAACGAGTGTAAGAGCAACCCTTGTTTCAACAACGGAACTTGCACTGACCGAGTCAACAGTTTCAAATGCAGTTGTCCACTTGAATTTTTTGGGAAACGATGTGAAACAAAATCGAAAAATGGAGGTGAAAATCATAATTATGGATCATGTATGATGTGTACCACAAACGAATCAGCAAGTTGTACTTTGACGGGTTGCCATCTATAAATTCAGCTAGTCCTTTTCAGGTGTTTCGATGCAGTTTTTGAGAGGCCAGGACTGAAACTGATATTTTTCGATCGCTTTAATAGTGATTTTATCCTTATCTGATCGCTATGAAATTTTCGCCAGTGATTGACTATAGATTGAAATTTGTCAAAATGTAGGTTTTAGCAAAATCGATATTACTATGGCAACAATAAACAAAAAACTTTGAAATATATAAAAGCTGAAATTTGCGCGATCTAGACCGGCTACTGAAAATCCAATACTAGGAACTTAAAGTTTGGTGTTTAGAAAATAACCTCCGTCAGAAATAAAAATTTGTGATTTTCAAAGCCGTGATAGATTATTTAATAAAAACGTTATAAATGACTCAAATTATTCTTAAGTATTGTCAAAATGCTGCTTAATATCAAATTTCGTTGCTAGGAAATTTGGGTGTATTTTCTTTCTTACGATCTTGGAAACTGACCCGTTCTTTCACCACCTGTCTAAGTGCAACTTCATTCAAAATTTGGACTTTTAGCAGATTTTTGTGTATCTCTGAAACGGCTCAAACGAATTTTTTTTTTAAATCTCTTCAAATAATCTTCATAATGTATATAATGTATATACCTTCAACCAATTTTGAGAAAAAAGAAAAAAAACTGGTGTTCTTATTCTTTTTTCCAAACCTTGTTTTCGCGATTTTCAGTTCGCACCCTGATTGGCCGGTTACCCTTCTGTCAAACTTTTCCAATGTTATATTCAAGTATATCTTCCTAAAATCTCTTTCCTCATAGAGGGTCTAGTTTGATTTCATTTGTATTTCCAAAGATTTCCAGAGTGTGTCAGAATTTCAAACTTTTTTCTTGTTTGACTAAATGTTCACCTGAGAGTGTCTGCCGTCAGTTTTGCAATATGTCCATGCACTTGTAACTTCAATTGCATTCATTTTTCTGGATTGTAGATTCTTCTGCAGGCTAGTGCTTATCTAAAAAGGGTTTACTACAAAATTATGTACCTCTCGTCCTCCTTTTGAGTTGGCTTGATGGACGTCCCTTTGTCGCCTTCAGATACTTTCGAGGAAAGTTGTCCCTAAATAATTTGCGACACGTCTTCCTGCAAGCCTTTCGTGCACGCGGATAGCTGGATATGTAATGTCCCCAGCAAATTTACACGACTGTGAAATCAATAAAGTTCCACTATTATATGGCTGAGTCTGTTTTCGCCATGCGATTGGTCAATTTGCAGTACGTAACTTGCTAAACGGACCAAAATTTTTAAAGAAAATGCTTATTTCGGAGGTCTAAATCTCTTTACCTCGAAAAAAATGTTTAAATAAAGTTATAAGACGCCTGTCAACCTTGAGGACTTGGATGTTGACTTTGGCCTTCAACATTTTAACTGTGTTTATTTGTGAACGAAGGCGATGAAGAAACTAACTCGTAATCTTATCGAAGGGGATTCTAGTCAGTGTTTGAGAATTATATCGTAGTGCACAGTTAAGAAGACGAAAATCGACTGGCAGAGATTCGAGATGTTTTGCCTAAGAGAAAATGAATAATTCCTTCAATAAATATGATAACAAACATACCTGCAACCGATCATATTGACAAGCGTCTTTGCCATTTGCAGTGTTTTTCAAAGATCAACGAAAGAAAGATAGAAGCGAGTTCGAGCCAGACACAGTAATGTCCAGTTTTCAAAAGACTCCAGCGTTACATTAACGAGTGAATACTTACAGTGCTCTGAGTTTCCACGGAATAAACTCTGAAATATGTATGTAAACCCTGAGAACTGGGATGTTGACTTTGCCTTTCCAAATTTTAACCTGTCTTTGTTCTAATGAGAACAAAGCTGGTGTAGAAACTGACTCGTAACCTTACCGAGGAAGAGAATTCTAGTTGGTGTTTAAAAATTTTAACTCAGATCACAATTGAAGACGAGAATGAACTTGCAGAAAGAGAGGTTTTCCCAAAAACAATTAACGAGCGAATCCTTCGACAATGACAACAAACTTACCTTGAAAAGTTTCTTTGCCTTTTGCAGTGTTTTTTCACAAGGACAAACGGAGGAAAGATGGACACGACTTCTAGACAGACACAATGTCCGTCCGGTTTCCAAAATACTCCAGTGTTACATTAAAGAGCTAAAACTTACAGTGCTCTTAGTTTTGACCGAATAAACTTTTTTAACATGGCGAATTTGTTTTTACTTTCTCGGAAAGCCTTTGTTATGTGCTATTGTTTTCGTGCGCCAATAAAAACTTTCTTTTATGACAGCTGTCAAATGACTGTCAAATCGTGCGTCCTGCACTTGTTTCCGGTCCCCCAAACAGGAAGAAGACATATAATATACATCTTATTAGCCTCGTTTTTTCGGCCCGTACTGTAAATTACGGATCCTCGTTTTCTTCCATCGATTTATAAATCGATGGAGAAACACTCGGTCCGTAATTTACAGTACGAACCGAAAACTCGGCTAATAAGAGGTATTTTTTCTCTTTCACCATTAGATGTTATCTCAACTGTGGTAACACAGTTTCTTTCGCCTGCGATTGGGAATGACAGCAACTGGGCGCTGTGTTGGCAGACCTCCACTCATGGCTGGGCTGCCAGTACCTTCCACAGGAGATGTGATGGGAAAAACCATACGATTACGGTCATCAGAAAAGACCAGTACGTGTTCGGAGGATACACTGATATTCCTTGGTGTAAGTGACTTTTTCGCCGGGGGCGGGGCAATAAAAGGGACGGAGTCCACAAAATTAATATTGAACCCCTTAAGACACCAAACTGGAGAGGCTAAGGCTCTATTTGACAAATAATAAAACAAGTAACCAATTCCAGAATCAATCAAGAGCTTTACTCTTAAAATTGCCTTGTGCGAAATATATCAAAATTGAATGCAATATTCGACACAAAAAGGTGGCCAGTTAGTTGCAAAAAATTAAAAAAAAACTGACCAGAACCGTACAGTACCTACGTGAATACAGTCACTTTAGCTACGATCACATCAAGGCCCTAACAACAGATAACTATAGTTTAATGTCCAAGTCACGACATTTGAGATAAATATTATCCTCGTAGACTTGTGTATTGACATGGTTTTGTTAGTAGACATCTGGAGCTTGTATGTTTTGGTTTGTTGAATTAAAGTTAAATTCTCCTAGGACCTTCACTGGGAAAAACATAGCCTCCCACGCAGACGTTCTTGGGGGTTCGTCACGCGTTCCTGCGTGACGAACCTCTAAGAAGGTCTGCGTGGGAGGCTAGGAAAAACATAAAACTTAAAGTGGTCGTTAAATAGTGGGTGTCATTTACGTACCTGTAATACCTACAGGGGTTGCTGTCGCAATAACCTTTTCTTTTGAGTATTCTGTTTAACCATTATATAGCGGAGGAAAGACTGGTAAGCCCATAGCTATATCATCTGACTCATGCTTAAAGAACTGTCTTCTGTAAACCGGGGAATGACCAGCTAAGCTTGTATTTCTAACAATTGGCCGTAAACGGAAGCTCCTGCAGTAAAGGAATTCCTTCTTTGTGGATCTTAAACAGCCCTAAAATTTGTGGGGGTGGGGAAAGAAGAGCCTGCTGTGTTAAGGATATCAAGGGGACCCATCCACCCGCCCCCTTTTAGGCGTGGTTCTCGGAAGTTAGTAAAGATTTTAACCTTTATTCCACTCTTTGCATTTTTCTTTATGAAGTTTTAATAAGTCATCGGTTAAAAGTTAACAACGGCGCTTTAGAAACAAGAAGGAATCTGGATCCAATTAACTTTTGCAAAGACTTCTGGGACTGTTACTAGGGACAGGGCTTCCCGCTAGTAACGATCCCAGAAACAATTGCGGGACGCATTTCGTCTCCAGTTCCCGTTTCGTTTCTAATGTGGCGAAATTAAGTTTGCTAAGAAAAACCTTTCACCTCGGATTAACATCGTCTTCGAATAACTGCTCCGTTTCTGTGGCTCATAAATCCAGAGGAGATAGTCGGTGGTAATTAACATGCTTTCGGATCATGTTTACCCGCACAGTCAACAGCTAAACCGCAGATAGAACGATATAGTAGGTGGTTCAAGGGGCAATTCCAGGAAGGGGATAATCTCTTATATGACCTGTACGGGGATATGCC
This sequence comes from Porites lutea, assembly GCF_958299795.1. Taxonomy (NCBI): domain Eukaryota; kingdom Metazoa; phylum Cnidaria; class Anthozoa; order Scleractinia; family Poritidae; genus Porites; species Porites lutea. The sequence continues at coordinate 7,698,484 of NC_133207.1, read as the reverse complement.
GCTGGACAGGGTATGATTTCTATCCTCTCTGTCCTAAACAGGGTAAACAATTTGGCCAAGTCTTCCCTAAACACTGCACATTTCGAATTTCAGAATTAAAACAGTAAGCTGATTCTTACGGCAGGAAGAGTGATAGAAAAAATAAAGAGAGAAAGCAAAAATAAAGTGGTGAATTATATTTGTACATGTCCTTTGTCCTAAACAGGGTATGTATTTTTCTTTTGTCCTATAAACAGGGTGAACCCTCAGCGGGTCACCTCTACTTAAATATTGGACGAGTAAACCTCCCCCCCCCCTCCCCCATGGGGGAAATGTTAAATGTCAGGTAGTTGAAAGCTGAAATTATAATTTAGGTTTTTCTTTCTTGTTTATAATTGTTTTTCAGCGTCTGTGAATGGATACGCTGCTACTTTCAAGTCGTTTATTTTCTCTCTGGTGGACAAGGAAGGACTTGCACCATTTAAGAGCATGGTAAAACAGAACAATCTGTCATCATATGCAATTCACGGTGGGTCAAGTCACGGTCCTTTTTTTGGTCGTGGGTATGACATCTACATTGCTGATAATGCCAATCAGAATATTAAGTCACACACTAATTTTGGCGACTCTTACTCTCCTCCGAATGGAGTTACTGACCGTTTAACAATCCTGGCTGGAACCCGTCTCTTCTCACCTGACGAGGTTGAGGTATTTTATCTCGCTTGAGTCCCGTTGTCTTTTTTATTCCCATGCGCGCAGAAACCATCAGAACTCAAAGAAAAACTACACCCCCCCAAAAATCACTTTAAAACATATTGCAAAGCAGAGAGCATCAGAATCACTCAACATTTTGATTACTCTACGTTTGATTCATATAGCTTTAGTTTATTATTTAAATTGAACGGCACGCACGTACGCTCGCGGTGGTCTGTGACACGGTCGGAAGCTGTCTGCGAGTATCGTAGTTTTCAGTCGATATCCTGGCCATCAAAAGCAGATGTATCTTAATTTAGCGATTACAGACTTTCCAGAGTTTTTTACTCGTTTTGGTGCAAAAATAGTGCCAAACACAGGTCTACCACGCGACGCACACCGGTCTCCGATCTGTGTTTACATTTGGTTCACGCGTCCACACGTGGCGTATTTGAATCGTGTCTGCCCGTCCACACTTGAAAACGCTTAAACGATAAAATTAAATAGCCTGCATAACAGGCGCTTTATAGCCAAGCGAGTCGAACGAGGGATTTTGTGCGAAGCGCCTAACGAGGCGAGGAGAAAAATAAAGCGCCTGTTCCCAGTCCAATGTGGTGGTTTTTCCCACATGAACGTTGCGTTCATAAGCTCGTCACCTTGGTATTTGGTTTGAACAACACGTTTTCACTCTTTTCTTCCTCGCCACTGTGGTTAGACAGAAACTAAACTTTGACTGAGCAAATCTAACTCTTGCCGCACTGAGTCTTAGATTATTGAAGTTGTTTTTTGCCCTTGCAGTTATTTCCTGTGAAAACAGTCGTTGGTTACCCCTGACACACCTTTTGGCACAACAAGGGGTGTTCTATTAATTTAGTATAAAAAGTGTGTTGTTTGCGGTGTTTATCTTCTAAGTTTTATGTAAAACCGGCAATTTCCGTTCATAAACGACTTTTAAGTGATCACTTACGAAAAAAGTAAGTGCAGCCACTTGACTGAATTCTCTAAGTGGACCACTTAAGTGATTTAATACAAGTCACTTAACTTAAGAGTACACGTAAGACAGTATACACGTAACTGTTACAGGCGTTTCATGCAACCGGGCCCTGGGCACTTTTTCTTACAGAATTGCCTGCTTCTGATTGGCCAGAAAATAAATTTCTGGTCCATCAGCAAAGCAGAGCAGCCGGGTGACTCTTTGCAGGTGTTTTCTTACACCACGTGGGTTTCCTCATCGATCGCCATAATTGCGTAGCGCGTTCAACGGGGAAAGTTTCAGAACAAAATGTTAACGAAGCCGGAAAAATAATGCCTTTGCGATTCTACCGCGCTTTTCAAAAACACGCGAACTCTGAGTTCAAAAGCCAACAGGTGTTTGCGTTTTTCGCTGCTGTCAATCATTTTAGAGGACCTCTTAGGAAACAAAACTTTACTTAAATGGGTTGAAAAGGTCATGGTTTGTGATCTGTGATTGGTGGATTTCGATCCGTTTTGTTTGTTTCTGTGTTTCAAGATCCCTTGCTTGTGATCGTAATTATGACTGACGGCCGCGGAAAACGCAATTGTGAAGACTATAGAGCGTATTCACATGACGCTACGGTGGCGATACTTTTTTAAAATCTTCTTTTGTTCCAATAAATTTGCACAGATTCTCGCCACGTGAGTGAATACGCTCTATAAGACGGCTTTTGAACTTTAGAGTTCACATGTTTGTGAAAAGCGCAGTAATAGCTCATTTTACAGTTGCCGGTGAAAACGAGGCTGGAGTTGACCTTGTTTTGATACAGCCCTTCCTGCTTTATTATGTAAATCATGTCTTTCTTGTGTTAACTAGTATTTTTTAAGCAAAATTTACATTAGAAAAGGATCGAGGTTTTTATCAAAACAAGGTCAACTTCAGCCTCACGTTCACTCAAAGGCTAGGACACTAAGCACACAACTGTAAACTGGCCTATACCAGTATGGGCATTAACTTGGTGTTCGGGACACAAATGACGTAAAACAGAAGAACCAAAAATCATGAAACAAGACGTTTTGCTAATTGTTAGTCTTTGTCGTTTTTAGCTGAGATTTAATAATAATAATATTAATAATATTGATAATAATAATAATGGCTTTATTCAGCATTTCCACTAGCTGGCTTTTCATTTATTTAAAACTTGTTTTCTGTAAACTAAAGTAGAAGGAGCTTTTTATAGAGAAAACATTGACCTATCGTATTTATTCCAAAAACAGTAGAAATAATAGTATCGCAAATGATAATAATAATAATAAAAAAAATAAATGAATATATACAGGATGCTTCAAAGGTTCGTTCCGATTGTAAATTGTATTTTGTGCAAAGTATTTAATGCTTCTTTAGGCAAATATAAACTGATTCAGGTAAGAAATTTATCTAAATAACCGTTCAAAGCAACTTCAAACTAAAATTTGAAGAAATTATAATATTTTTGAAGTTTTGCGCCAAATGTGCACGTAGGCGAGATTTTTCCCGCCATATGTTTCTTGCCCATTTTGTAGGTTTTCTGTTTCGTCTTTTTTCCGTTTTCTTTAATTTTCTTCACTCTGTCACAAAAATGAAGGCCTACACTGTTTTCCCTAAAGCTGAGGCATCAATTTTTTTTGGTTCTCTGGCCATTCCGTCAAAGAAATTGTTATACTGTTGACTAAAGTCTGAATGATAAAAGTGAACAAGAGGTCGAAAATAAAGACTTTAGAAGACAAACCAAGGAGTCTTTGGCCGTCTTTTTCTAAATGTGTGAGAAATGTTATCCAAAAAGCTGTAAGTATATGCGTAATAAATCTACACGACAGAAAGGTAAAAAAAACTTCAACTTCCCAATATCAAAGTTTCGAGCACAACGGTATGAAGATATATGACCAGCAAAGGTTGGTAAGCCTTGAAGAGAAAAAGGCGGCACACATGCTAACATAATGTCAGAAGGATTTGGAAACTTTATAGCAAAGGGCGACCGGCTAGCAAACTCACGTGATGTGAAGCCTCTGGAGACCATCTGGATTATCGTTGACGAGTTAACATACAAAGAACCAGCCCCCAAATAACTCGACGAGCTAAGGCAGTGACTATAAATGCTTCGCCTGGAAAAGTGTGTCTTTAGACACACTTTGGGAGCTCGTACATTTTATACCTCATCACTTAGAAAATGTCAGAAAACACAAAGAAAGACATTCTGGTTAGCGATATTTCGGTTATTCAATGTTAAATGAATTATGAATAACATACTAAGTTTTACAAAAGGTATTTTCAATAATCAGTGAAATTTGAGCAAAGAAAATATCGGAACAAACTTTTGAAACACCCTGTAAATTCATTAAGCAAGTAAAAAAACGGATCACAGAGTAACGTCTCCTGAGAAATTAAGTTAAGCAGGATCATCGATCGTAGAAAAAACGTAGTATTGTATGTAGATTTCTTAGGAAAGTGGCTAAATACAAAATTCCGTATGCCTACCAATAAAAGAAACTAAACTGGTAAAAGAGTGTATTCGTCATACCAACCATATGTTTAAAAGACAAAATTATCATTCAGATAAATTTCTGAAGAGGAATCCCAGCACCAACTTTAGAGAAAAAAAAAAAAAAAAAAAGACGGCTTTGCCTGTCGACTCCTGGCAGCCTTTAATTTCGATACTTTATTCGCTATAACATTAAGTAAATCCCCTTTGAATTTCTACATATGAGACTTTTTACTTTATTAAAATTTGAATGTTGTAGTTAATTTTTATTACCTCACGTAATTTTTATTTTTCTTATTGTTTCAACTTCATTAGCGTACATCAACATACCCAAAAGCAAAAGAAAACCAAAAATTACCTGAGATAAAAAAATATATATAATAACTACAACATATACACTGCACGGATTTAATTTCAACCATGGTATTTGTGTGGTGATTACACTCTTCAAAGTACCTTTTATTACCTGACATTTAAAAGTTTTCACCTGTCAGGTTACGAATGTTCCTTTTATGACATAATTCATATAAAGTGATTAAAAGCTCTTAGACTCAACTCGTGCGCATACTCGAAAACGCCATTCCAATACAATTCAACTTTCAGAAATCAAAGATCGAGATGAGGCTAGGCTTGCCTAGTCCTTGTTCTGCGTCTTCCCAGGCCTTCTCGGTCAATGCATTTCGGTGAAGTATCCAACGTTCAAAAACTTGCTCAGACCACGTGATCCAAAACGCATCGGCCCCGCGCAATAATAAGGCCTAGGGACTAGACAACGGATAGGCTTGCTCGCTTGGTTAACCAATATGGCTGTCGCTCATTGTTTTGGAGGGCCGTCCTACGTCTACTTCAAACAAGGTTTGTGATTGGCTGGGAAAACAATAGGGCTGGTGATATAACAATGCCCCTATCCCTGAAAACAATAGGTAGTGCAGATTATAGGGACCAGTGAAATAAGAGGTTTGGATGGGGGCAGGTCAATCGCTTTTGGAAATAAGACAAATAAGTCCGCCGCGACGACATGTAAAAACACACTTTAAAAAACTACAAGCTCTCTGAGAATAGTGCGTTGAACTTTGGCTATTGCAAGCTCGAGCGCATATGTCAGTAAAAAAAATAATAAATAAATAAGTAAATAAATAAATAAAACAAACAAACAAACAAACAAAAAAACTAGTATAGATATCGAATAGTTAAGAGGTAACCTATCCTAATGGACCTTTCCTACCAAATGTTGTTGTATATGCTTTTCAAGTTTGGGAAACGCACGTTGTAATAAAGAGCACTTTCTACACCAACTTTTTTGTTTGTCATTCGCTTTGATGCCTCGTAGAAACCTCTGTGTTTCTTTAATATAATACTAGAAATACGTGTATCGCAGAACCTTGCGTGGCTACCAAGAAACCCGTAGAGGGTGGTTCCCCTGGTAATTTTTGGTTGGGGTGTGCAGCCCGGTTCTCCTACTCTTGGCCCTACAGTTTCAGACCAAAATATGTCATTTTCCACACTCGTTTTCAGACCTGCGCCCAACCCGGGACATTTGCGAAACGGCCCCCCTGGCCTTTAAAGTCCATCCCTTTTTCGGACAACATAGGCAGAAATTATTCTACCATTACTTAGATAAGAACGCCCACAAGAAGATTTTTTTAAAATCTATTTCGAATTCGCATATTGCTCTTTCTTTCTTATTGATTTGGAATTAAAATGACAAATACGCTCACTTACCCGTAATTCCCTCGAAAACCATAATATATGGGCAAAGTTTAAGAGCGCCTTTTATTTGTGAGAAAAATTAGAAGATCGGTTTTCGATGTCGGAGTCTCAGACTGCCCTAATTTTTAACCTGAAATTCGCTAACATTAACTTTCCTCGCGTTCGCAAACGAAGCCGCAAGGAGGAATTTGGACTCTTTCCATGAACAGAAAAATTCTTTTTCTTCCACTAAAAGATACTTTCAGGGCAATAGCGAAGCTCGTCGTACTGAAATAATTCAAAAATGAGGGATAGGTTTTCAAGATAACAAAGACTTAAGTTCGTTACTCATTTTCGACGGCAATATTTAACATGTGGTATAACTCCAAATTCTCCTAATGCTATTTAAATCACACATTTAGACATTCATTTAAAACATACCTGAGAATTGGCTTGGGTTATGGAATGTAATCTCCGTAAGACATCATCGAAGTTCAGGAATTTTCATGGTAGGCCGGCGGTAATTTTGTAAACACTTCCAATTTCGAAACGCACAAAAGTAGATATTTACAGCCTAAAGGCTCGTTTTTTGTACTTCCTGTGGGTTTTACCGTCGCAAAATTTCTTTTTCCAATCAAAGAGTGGGGTAAAAAGGTGAAACTGGGTCAATTTTAGCCATTTTGAAACGCTGAACCCTACCAGGCGGCGACTCTGCGTGACAATCTGTTCCGTTGTTGCACGTGACATAACGTACGTTTGAAGAGACAAAGCCGTTAAAATGACAGTCACGGAATCACTGTAGTAACGCAACGCAATTCTTGAAAGAGTAACATTTTCGATCCCGACAGTATTTTGCAGAAGAAAAAGTCAAACGCGCTTTTTCTGATACTCACTTTTTATCGAAATATATGGACTTTAACAATGGTAATTCGCTAAGGATGACGGAACAAGAAGATATTTCGTCTTCTTACTTTACGATCGTGGAAACTTGGAGCCGTTAAATAAGTTATTTTGGTCACGCTTCACTATTTTTACCGGACTTTGATGCTTTCGTTTGGAGGCTGCCTAAGGGAACCCAAGCCAAATCTCAGGTATGCTTCAGATGAATGTCTAAATGTGTGAATAAACGAGGATCGGAAAATTTGGACCTATACCACATGAAGAAAAATGCCGTAGAAAACAACTACTAAATTTAAGTTTTTGTCACCGTAAAAACCTGTTCTTCGTTTCTGAATTATGCTAGTTCAACGAGTCTTGATATTGCTGTGAAAGTATCTTCTAGTGAAAGAAGAAGCCTTGTTCTATTGATGGAGAGTGTCCAAATTTCTCCTTGGGGCTTTATTTGCGAACGCGAGGAGAGTTGATGTTAACAAATTTCGGGTTAAAAATACGGCCGTTTTGAGACTCCCACCACTAAAACTGATATTCTTACTTTTCTCGAAAATAAAAGGCTTTTTGCGAGAACAACCTACATCAGATTACTTATCTACCTAAACGCTATTTATGGACAAAAAATGAAGAAAATCGATTTTTCAACTCTTGCCACTCGATGGTCGATATTTCCTGACCGTCGCTCTTAACCCTATTCAGACTGGGCTTTTTCGGTCAATCTGTGACTGGGAGGGGGGGGGGGGGGGCTCCTCGGACCTCCCCTCTGTATCTCTGGAACCAGTAATGCTGGGGTCATGAAATTTACACACAATGATCATCTCCGTACAAAGAAGCCCCACACCCAGTTTTGACTTGCCACGCCCAATGATGACGTCACAGTGACGTCATATTCCGATTTTTCAATGTTTCTTATTATTTTTCCACTTAGATACGTAAAATATCAATAATATTGGTAAAGTCATCTCTTTCTTATTCTTTCTTATGAACTAGTAACAAGGAAACACTTGTACAGCGAGAAAAAGCAATAGGAAGCAATAAAATTTAAAATTTGAAATGGTTGTCCGCCATCTTGGATCCGCCATCTTGGATTTCCGTTTTTTTGTTAAAATTATAATTTGAAGCAACTTTCAAAAGGGAAAAAGCTCAGAATCTATAAAAGAAGTATCAAACTAATGTTTATTACCCAAACAAATGACTTTGGAAGTGTTGTTTGGAAAATAGAGCAGCATATTGGCAAAGCAAAAAAGTGACAAATTTTACCCCACCCCTCCCCCCAAATATTCCATGTTGAAACATTTTGATGTAATTCAAAAACTAGTCCCAAGCAAAGACCATTTTAACAACAAAAAGCACTATAAGTGTAAAAACGCGATCTTAAAACAAAAAAATCACCTTTTTTTAAATTTTCCAAAACCTATGTGTCAGAAACTGGTTGCCATGGCAACATGATTAATCACATGGACATGGTATTTATACCAAAATGTTCCTAGATAAATTTTAGGAAAAGTCAGAAAACTTGAACGTCATAGCTCTTTCGGTGTAGGAGTTATCACGATTTTGCCGGAGGGGGGGTTCGAAACCCCCCCCCCCCCCCCAGTCTGAATAGGGTTAAACATGTTTTCAGATCGAAATGGAGCGAAAAGCACACCCTTTGGGGTAGCATCAGCCTATATAAGGGAGGACCCGCGCCTCCTCGGACCAAGAAACCCCTGGTGATTGAACGTTTACTTACCCCCCTCTTACCCCCAAAAGTAATGAAAAATAAAAACAATAATAATAATAACAGCAAATCCTTGGTTACATGAGTTATAAAGTGTGGCTCACATATGCAAGCATGGAGTAGTCTACAAGGCATGGGAGGGTTATATCGTCATCATTGGTTCAGCCGGGTAAAAAAGTAGACCGACGCGAGACCGTTCAAATCTCTTAACTTCGTTGTTTCCGTTCAAAAGAACGGAACAAACCACGACAATCAAGAAAAAATACCTCTAACAGCCAGGGCCAAGTATTTGCATCTGCTTTTGTTTTGTTGTGTAAATGTACTTGAATTGAATAGTTGAAAAATACTTTTCTTTGGCCGTTAAGCGGGGGGTGTACTCTCTTACTGAATAGACAAGTTTCGTATTCCCCGACGGCCCTGGGGCAAGCACGATTGCGGGGCTAATGTGGGTCAACTTCTTTGCAAAAACAAAAACAAACATACTAGGTAATTTGCCGCTGATTCGCTTGAAAACGATACAAATCTTTAAAACAGAAAGATTTTAAAGCTTAAACTTTGTCAGTAAGGCAAAGGGATATCTGTAACGTGTTGCAAACAACAAAATTGTGGGAATAGCTGATCGTACTTAACAGAAGAAAGAAAAAAGCGACGAAGCCAAAACAAGAGTAAACTCTTTAAGCTTGAAAAGGGTAAAGTTTGTTAAAATGACAATATTTTCTTCCCTTTAATTATCTTACTTCTTACTATTCTTTTTTACTCTTGTTTTTATCTGTAAAATGGAGTTTAAACTACTCAGTACATAGTCTGTATGAAATTCTGTGTTGGGTTCTTGTCGACCGAAATACGCATACGTTTTTCTCCACGTGACTGAATATTTTGATAAATAATGTAAGCCAGAAGTATATATTATATGCTTCTGTGTAAAATAAATGTAAGTTTATGTTTAAATAAACTTATACTTTTAGTCATCTTCGTTAAAAGCGATTTAACGTCCTCAATGTGCAAGAAATAAATGCAGAACGTCTGCTCCGTCGGTTTATTTTTTTCAAAGGCACAAGATTTTGCATTCACTCCGTTAGAAAATAAGTCAACTAAAAATAAGGTTTCAGTTTAACTTGCAGGCTTTCGACAAGCACGTCCACTCCAACGAAAGGAAGGCTGAAAGAATTTTTAACCATCACAGAAATAACATTAAAATGGCTTCAGGCTATTACCTTCAGTGTTTAAGGAATTTGAAACCATCTTCGCGTTTTTATTGAACACTATTTCGGTCGATTTCTGCAGTTTAGGCTCAGGCCCAGAGGAGAGAACAGGAAAATAGAAAGAGGAAGGCTGCAGCTAAATCTCCAGCAGAAACGTTATTTATTTTTTCTTATTTATTTATTTATTTTATTTTATTTATTCCTCCAATTCCTAGCTGATACATAGTTATGTAAATATAACTGAGAAAAATAATA
>NC_133207.1:7681082-7683582 GCF_958299795.1 Porites lutea | reverse complement strand
CCTCGTCCCCAGGGCGCTTTTCTAAAGTTGAAGCTGTTTCCCTTGACCGGGTACGTGGTTTAGGAATTTTTTTTTTTTGTCCTAAACAGGGTCAGGGTTTCATAACATAAATTCCTCTACTAGTCGAGTACCCCCTTCCCTACGAATATGGCAAAACAAGTTGTTCGTTTTTATTGCCCGTTTAACTTACGTTAATAGGTTTGAATTACATCTAAATTGCCGTTCTTTTTGGGATATTTTATGCGAATTACTGTTATTTGCCAGAACTATTAGAATTTAAAGCAACAATAACAACTTCAAGTTATAAAATGGCTACCCCCAAGAGCCATGCATTCTCTTGCTCCCCCTCAATCTTGGCCTGAATTTAAACTAAAGAAAAAAAACTATCCTGGCCACTGCGTTTGCATCAAAGTTTTGTCCAAAGAATATCATTTTAATCAGAGAAAAGGAAAGAGGAAAAGTCCAAAGCAGCTTATCAAAGAGATTGGTGGTTTAATCGATGTAAATGTTGATGATGTTTATTTAGCAGCAGCTCACCGGCTTCCGGACACCAAGAATGTGAAGCATTGGGTGATTGTCAAGTTCGTACACAGAGATAAAAGGATCATAGAGATTACAACAATTTTGATCAAGAATCTTACTTACAGGATATCAATGCAGTCAATGGAATGCTATCTATAGTAATGATAGCTAATAAAATAACTGACCTGATTAAATCAATTGCAAATAAACATGCACCAATTAGGCAATTGTCCCAAAAAAAACAGAAATTGTGTACTAAGCCGTGGATAGCTAATGGTATTCTCAAATCAATCAAAACTAAGCATAAATTATACAAAACACACTTTCTTTCTAACAATCCAATTAAGGTGACGGAATATAAAAAAGTATGCTAACAAATTGAATTGGCTTAAGAACATTTGCAAAAATACTTACTTCTCACAACACTTTGACCTATGTAAAAGCAACCTAAAAGCATCTTGGAAATTGATTGGTATGCTAGTTAAGCGCAACTCAAAGGGACAAACTTCCATCTCGAAAATTAAACGTGTAACAATAGAGCTTGCACTGATAAGGCTGAGATCGCTGATCAATTTAATGAGCATTTTGTCAATGTGGGTCAAAACCTGGCCAAAAGAATTGAACATTGTGATGGAAGTCCGACCCAATTCAAAAGATCGACTCCAGTAGCTAGCTTTGTTATGTCCAGTGTCACTGAAACCCAAGTATGTTCACTTTTTAAATGTTTAAATGATCATAAGTCATCCTTAGATATTCCTGATAAATTAATTGAAATAGCTGCCCAGCCATGCCAGCCATTGTCAATACCTTTAACATATATATTATAACCAGTCTATTGAAACTGGAATTGTTCCTGATATTTTAAAAGTCTCACAAATTTCCCCAGTGTATAAGGGTGGTGATGCTACAGACCCTAGCAACTATCGGCTCATAGCAACTCTCTTACCTTTTAGTAAAGTGCTCGAGCGTCTAGTCTAATATATAGATTTAGCCAGGGCTAAAAGCGAAGCTCCTATTAACTCGAATTTACAATTTAAATCAAACAATAAACTTGTATTCCACAAATCAGTTAACTTTAGAGCACATTCATGTGACTTTTGAGGGAAAGGCTAAGTGATTTTAGGGAAAAATAATTTGCAAACAGTCCATCTAAGAGTGAACTTAATCTTACATCGAGTTGATAGCCTGATATGTACACCAAAAAAATAGCAATCATCTTCGATCACATTTAAGAGCCATAATAACTCCTGATCACAGTAGATTAGGCCTGCAAAACAAATCAGGCCGAATTTTGTGCGTTCGACAAGTTTTAAAGCTTTACAAAATCTTACAAGACGTATAAACCAACCTTTCATACTTTTTATACATAACATCTGAGGTGAAACAGTACCATGAGGCGCTGTTTTTATTATACAGACCTCGGGCAGAATGCAGTATTTCACAATTTTGGAATACAAATTGTATTCATTCAATATTCAGGACGATCGAAGCACGCGTGGGCTTTTAGCGAAACCGTTAAAAAAATTTCCAAAATCACCTATACGGCTAGCCGGTTCTCACTTTCGACAAGCGCCAAAGTCGACTGTTTAAATTAAGATAAACACACTTATGCGCTTCAACATAATATTATGTTTATTTTTTTATTTAATCGTTTTATAACGCGCGGCATTTTGACTACTCCTGCAAGCGATGTTCATGAGCGACTGAAAACAAACGGCACAGCGATGAAAATTGCAAAAGAGACTACTAATAATCAATAAAAGGAAAATAATTCGCTGAAACATATACAGAGACAACAATTTTCATTCACGAAGACAAGTATTACAGTGTCTCTGAAAATCCTTGTTTATGTTTTAAGCCGACTTCCCGGTGTTTGCTTTTTTGAAAGATGAACTCGAGGCAAGAAAATCGCTCAAAGCTTTCTTCTACAGCCAGAATTATAACTAAATATTCTTTGGAACGTTTTCTATCTATTTGC